>NC_135673.1:42992862-43292862 GCF_964188315.1 Podarcis muralis
TTCGTACATCACATTAAGTCGTAGTTTGTTTTAAATCATGGCTCAATGGCAAACTTGCCTCATTGCACTGATCAGGTCCCTGTGGGGTTTCCTCCTTCCTCATGACACCAGCAAGGCGAAAAAGGGCTACCCCATAGCTTGACATTTAATGTTAACAAAATAAACCATGAGCAGTAAGCCAGAAATCACCTTGGCTTATTGCTCTTGGTTTGTTTGAAACAAATGCCCCATCTGCACTATATATTTAAAACAGTATCATGCCAATTTATTATTGATTGATTGACTGATATACCACCCTTTATCAAAAGACCCCAGGGCAGTGTACAACATTAAGAACACATTTTATGGAACATCAATAACAATAAAAAACAGAATAAAAGCAGAATAAAAAGCATATACCAGATAGCAAAATAATAAAATAATCATAACAACAGCCCCCTGCTCCAGCTTTAACAGGCCATAGATTATTCAGTGGTTGAATGTGTGTGTAAAGAGGAATGTTTTTGCCTGGTGCCTAAAGACATGTAATTATAGCACCAGGCAAGCCTCTCTAGGGAGAGTATTCCAGTTGGGGAGCCACCACAGAAAAGGCCCATTTTCATGTTGCCACCCTCCAGACCTCTGAGGGATGGGGCATAGAGAGGGGCCTCAGATGACTTTAAACAGTCCCCCAAACAATTCTGGGAGCTGTAGTTTGCTAAGCATGCTGAGAGTTGTTAGGAAACTGCAACCCCCTCCCAAGAGCTACAATTCTCAGTGTGATTAACAGTCAATCCCTTTCCCCAGGGAAATCATAGCTTTGTGAGAAGCACAGGAGTCAAAATAGGAGATGGAGTTTGTCTGAATCTAGAAAGTGTGTGCCAAAGGTAAGAAGCTGTTAAATAGCAGCACCTGGACAAACTCCACTTTTGCTGAAAATTTCTGACATTGCTGATGAGAAAGGCACAGCAGGAATTCAGAACAAGAGGAAAAGGGGATTTATAGGCAGCAAAACACCAGTTCACGGCTTGTGATTTTTTTATATTTTTTTGGCATGAGGAGAGTAGGGAGGATTTAAGATGGAATAAAGTATTTGTGAAGGCCTCCATAATTTTATTTTATTTCCAGTGCTGTCTTTTGGATCAGAGGAAAATTCAGTCTTTATTTCCAAAGCAAAATTGTTATCTCTCCATGCATGCAGCTATTGCAGCTAGCAAGATTTGATTGTTCTTTGGTTAGCCTTTTCTAACCCCTCTATGACTCATCTTGAAAACTGACCAATTCAGTTAAAGTCCCTATTGCCTTGGGATGGGGCTAAGGGAAATATTTAATTTTCAAGCGTTAGATTGGAATAACATTTTCTTCTGAACCTTTCTTTTCTTTTTGCTAAAGTTTTTATTTATTTCATTTTGAAATGTATGCAAAACAGAAAGAGCAATTAGAACAACAGATGAAAATTAAAAGATGAGGAATGAAACTATAAAATGGGCATGCAGAATGAGTACAGTTGCACATGGGTTAAAAGTCCAAGCAGAGACTATCAGTGTTATCAGAGTATCAAGTAGAGTTCCAGAATTTCCAAGGCTTCTGATGAAGGTTGCACTGAAAGTAATATTATCTTCTAAACCTTGAGAAGGACTTTCCAAGGTATAGATTAGTTGTGTGGATTTTTCTTTTTAGCCTTGCTTTTTAGATCCAATACTCTGATTCTAGGCATGGGCCCAGTACTAGCTATGATGGGGCAGATGTCAGGGTCCTAGAGTCCCAGCGGGTCTCGTCACAGCTGACGCTGAACTGCCAGGACCATCCCAAAGCTGATGTTGCTCAACTGAGTGGCAGCTGCACCATACAGAGGTCTAGACCCATCAGATTTATATGTAGTGGCCAGCACTCTCATGGCACTTCCTGTACCTAAAGATATGGACTTAACAGGATGCTGCTGCGTTGCTTGGGTCTGAGAGAAAGTGAAGACAGTGCCTGGGATCAGGTTGCCAAAAGTTGATTTAGTGTTATCCCTGGACTTTTCCCTGTCCTTTGCGAATTGCTTAACAATACTATTCTGATACAGAGAATGGCTAAATGTGTCCAGCCAAACCATGTTCCGAGCGTCAGATTTCTGTTATGAATTCTGGTTTTCTATACATTCTGGCCTTTTAGCCATCAGGTAGCCATGCTTTTAAAGTCAGCTTCACAATCGTGGACCTTTTAGCCATCAGGTAGCCATGCTTTTAAAGTCAGCTTCACAATCGTGGACCTGGAAGTGGAATGGGAATGTAAATGCACCCTGTGAGCTTGTACGGAAACACACTAGTCCTCATTGTTATTCCTCTTTAACTGAATCAAGCCTCGTTTGAATTTGACCTTACGTATAATGCTCTGAACAAATTACATTAAAGACTTCGAAGTCAGACATGGCAAGATCACCTGGAAGACCCCATGGGAGCCTGTCTTTTCAAAATTTCCATTCAAGAACCAACTTTCACCTTTCTTTTTCCTTTCTTTTTTGGTGCACAGTAATCACACCCTGAGCAACAAACTAGCCTTCAAGGAAAATAATAATAATGTTCCTTTCCCCTCTTTTGCAAACTTGTTTTTAACTGGCAAGGTGCAGTGTGTGTCAGACTAGTAAGGCAATTTATACATAAGAAAATGAATGTCAAAGAAAAGAACTGAAGCCCAGTTTTCTCCCCAATATACAAGTTTGTCAGTGTGCAGCCAATTATTTTCACTGATTGCAGGAAATAACTGAACCACATCCCATCTCCCCACCAACCTTGAGTGTTACAGTCCCAGAACAAACACAGCATGGTAGCTAAACACAGAGGGATCCTTTCACTCATGGGCCAAATTTGGACCACCAGGCCATTTTCTAAAAAAACATACCTAGCTTCTGGACCAACTGATGTCTTATGTAATGTTATGTGTGGGCCAGATAGAGACAGCTGAATTGTCTGTTTATACTGCTGATCCCTGCAGAAAGCAGGCCTGAGCCTACCACATGCCAGCTTGATCATTATCTCGCCCTCATCCCCATGGGCTCAATTTAAGAGAGGGGCAGGACCACCACCTGCCATCTTTGACATTGGGTGATTGACAAGTGGTTGGTACCACCTCTCAAAGTTGGCCCAAGGGGTGGGATGGAGGAGACAAAGATCTAGCCCACTAGCCAAAAAGGTTCCCTATCCCTGGTTCAGCAAGTCGCCCAGATCTGGGATCATGGTTCAGCTCTCTCCTTCTTTAGCCAACTGCTGTAAAGGTAAAGGGTAAAGGGACCCCTGACTTTTAAGTCCAGTCACGAATGACTCTGGGGTTGCGCCGCTCATCTCACTTTACAGGCCGAGGAAGCCGGCGTTTGTCCGCTCCACAGACAGTTTCCCCAGGTCATGTGGCAAGCATGACTAAGCCGCTTCTGGCTCAACAGAACACTGATACCAGAGCAGCGTATGGAAATGCCATTTACCTTCCCACCAGAGTGGTACCTATTTATCTACTTGCACTTTTTTGCATACTTTTGAACTGCTAGGTGGGCAGGGGCTGGGACTGAGCAACGGGAGCTCACCCCGTCATGGGGATTCGAACCACCAACCTTTTGATTGGCAAGCCCAAAGGCTCAGTGGTTTAGACCACAACACCACCTGCATCCCAAGCGAAGATCTAGCCCACTAGCCAAAAAGGATCCCCATCCCTGGCTCAGCAAGTCTCCCAGATCTGGGATTATGGTTCATCTCTCTCCTCCTTCAGCCAAGAGCTGCAGCCAAGAACAAACTTTGTTATAGCTCATAGTCAATGAGAGCCGAGCTTGACTCTGACCCCAGTTTTGGATGACATGATATATCAAAGCTTAGCTTTGCTGTTCTACTCTGTTAAGCTGCCATAGAAGGACTGGGGAGAAGCACATCAGATAGGATCTCCTTCCATTCACATGCTCTTGCTAAGCCATGTCACAACACAAAGAATACCATTGCTTATTTAGATAATTTCACATCCCCAAAACATAGGAAGCTACCTTATTCCGAGTTGGGCTATTGGTATCTAGCTTAGAACTGTCTACACTGATTGACAGTGGCTCTCCCAGGTTTCAGTCCAGGGTCTCTCTCTATGCTACCTGGAGATGCCATGGATTGAACCTGTGTGACCTTTTGTATGCAAAGCAGATGCTCTAGCTATAGCTCTTCCCCTGATTTTAATTAGATATAATAATAAAAATGAGATCTCCCAGCACCAACAAGAAACCTAACCCCAAAGCATTTTGAAACCAGCAATAATGAAAACATGCAATGAAAGTCTTTGCTCCTACATCCACATGCAAGCTCAACGTTGTCTAAGTTGACTGCTAGCACCTCAGGGAGAGTGCATTCTCCGCCCTACCTGGAGAGGACAAGGATTTAACTTCTGTATACAAGGGAGATGATCTAGCACTGAGCTATGACCCTTCCTCTGGCATCTCACTTAGGAAAATTGGAACATGCTTGTCATGGGTAGGCTCTCTAGCCTATGCTTCCCTTGCAAGGTAGGACTGCTGAAGCATGCCTTTTTGTGTAATTAATACACTGAGAGCACCACCACCACCACCAAAGCTTAATGCCTCAATCCAGCCTTCCCTATTCTGATGTTTGGACCACAGCGCTCATCACCCCCTTAGGAATAGCCAACACCCCCCTCCCCAAGTGATTGCATTAATCAGAATTCAATATATGATTTCCTTCCTTGAATGTTTTGAGTGATTTCTGAGATGTTTCTAATTTTCCTGTGCCAATTCTATGGTCATTCCACCCTCTCCATGCTGAAGCCTTATAAATACATTGGCTTTTTAAATAAATAACAATACTTTACAACAACGGTGTCCTCATTTTCCTTACACCTGTCTTTGCATTCACCTCTGTTTTGCTTCTCTCTCCCCCCCCCCCACTCCTTGCCACTCCCTCAGTCATTTAGATTGTTTCCACCTCCTTACCTAGAATGCAGAGTCAGCTCTGATGCCCCTTTCTTAATTGTTACAGTGAATAAACATCCCACCAGACAACACACTGCTCTGTGGAACATAAAATGCAATTAAAAGGAGACACAAGAAGGACAGGTTGACATAATGAACCCAAACAGCAGGCATATTAGATGCACCCTGTCCTGGAAAACATCTGATATGATTTGCTATTAAAATGACTTCTGGAACTGAAAAGGGTGACCTAAATGGAAAGGATACGTTTATTTACGTGCCATTAATATCTCTCTCCCTTGCACACACTCCAGGCACTGGCTTGAAGCCTGCCAAAGGGGTTATTGTACATTTCATAATATCTTAGTGTTTTTTTTAAATATGCAAATCTTATATGGTACATTGTCTTGCTAACTAATCCACTTCCACCATTCAATTGACTTTGCACCATCTGAGAACACTGAACACTCTTTAGGCCAGGGGTCACCTGCGCACCAGCCCTTACTACATACGGTGCCCATGAAGTGTCTCCATGAATATCCTCTCAAAAATCCACAATGCATGAGATGGGAGGCATGGTCCCGCCCTGTTTTGTGTTCTTGTCTCCTTTTCAAGCTCTTTCAGATGTGGTGGCCATTTTATGTCATGCGACAGCCAACAATTGCCATTTTGTGACTGGTGTCCGCAGCACTTGCTCAAAATTCCAAATGTACTCACTGGCCTAAAAAGGTTGATGACCCCTTCTGTAGGCCTATTGACCAGTAAAACCAGTTTTGTGCCATTAAAAATAACGGTTTCTCCCAAAGTTTCCTTGGAGTTGAGAATGTTTTGACAGAATTCCTTAACACACTTCGCTGCACATATGAATATTTTCCCCAAATATAGTGTAGAAGGAATGCCAAATTATCATTTTACCTGCAAAGTGAGTCACCTCATTTAGTTGGTTGGATGTTGGAAATTATAGTGCCTGACACATTTGCTTTGAGAAAGCATTCCACAACAAGGGAGTCACCACTGAAAAGGTCATCTCTCCTTTGGGTGAGGCAGACAGAAAATGGTTTCTGATGAAGACCACAAGGGCTGTGTTGGATATGTGAGAAGAGGTAAAGGTAAAAGGTAAAGGGACCCTTAACCATTAGGTCCAGTCATGACCGACTCTGGGGTTGTGGCGCTCATCTCGCTTTATTGGCTGAGGGAGCCGGCCTACAGCTTCTGGGTCATGTGGCCAGCATGACTAAGCTTCTTCTGGTGAACCAGAGCAGCGCACGGAAACACTGTTTACCTTCCCACTGGAGCGGTACCTATTTAGCTACTTGCACTTTGACGTGCTTTCGAACTGCTAGGATGGCAGGAGCAGAGACCGAGCAACGGGACCTCAGCCCGTCGCAGGGATTCGAACCGCCAACCTTCTGATCGGCAAGTCCTTGGCTCTGCGGTTTAACCCACAGCGCCACTCGCGTCCCAGTGAGAAGAGGTAGTCCTTGAGATTTTGAGGTCCTGTACTGTGTAAGGTTTTATAGATCAAAACCAACACTTTGAATTCAGCCTTATGCTAACTGGTAGCTGTTAGATTTGCTACAAAGCAATCCCTGATCTGGAACTTGTCCAGAGTAGAAAATGAATTTGCTCTCCACCGCATGAATGAGATTCAAAGCTATACTGGAAACAGTCTTAAAATAATGACATATAAATATTACAATATACAAAGTAACATATTGCTTAAGCAATGCGGTCACATCTTCTTTTCGGTTCTTGAAGCAGTTTAGTAAACTTTCCTCTCTCTGCTCTCATAGAGAGATCCTAAGCTTATTCATCATCAAAGTTTTGCATCTACCACTACTGCTGTTGCCGACTGCATTGCCTGACATAAACAAAGCTTCTCAGGTTTCCTCTTCCTGCTGTGAGAGAATACAGATTTTGGTATGCATTGAAATACAATTTTTTGCCCTGGTTTTTTTTTAAAAGATTAATGGGCGGAACAACACATGCAAAACACACAACATTGACACAGGAAGGAAATAAGACAGATTTGTCCATACTAAAGGTTCCAGGTAGTCAGAAGAGAGGAATGGCACTCTATGCAAATGTGTGCAAATGCACACACATTGCTCCATTAGACAATCAGAGCCTTCTTACTTCTCCTGCCTCTCTCTCTCTCTCTCTCTCTCTCTCTCTCTCTCTCTCTCTGTGTGTGTGTGTGTGTGTGTGCGTGTATACACACACACACACATCTGGCTTTTATTGCTCTAGCTTGAAACAAACAAGTGGAACTAGGAGCAATTGGTTGTTGTGCAGTTAGGGGAAATGTCTATTGTAGCCCCGTCTGCCGAAAGGGAGAAGTTGGCAGTTGCGTTTTACAGGCAATTAGTGGAACTTCTGGAGTCCCCGCATACATTCTGCAGTTTTTTGGCTACATGCTGTCAGAATCGGAGAGGGTTTAATACTGTCGCCAAAACATCATAAAATCAGGACTCATGACGTCTGAAATGGAAACGCTTTGCAAAGCTTTGCGTTAATGAGCTCATTTGACAAATCTTCTTTAAAGCCGCCTCTAGCTGCAAAGTTTGGGTTGCAGCCAATTAAGTTCTCTTCAGGGTAGAACCGTGAACCTAAGTTTAGCCACATCCAGACCATAGATTTAAAGCACAATGACACCACTTTAAACAGTCACAGCTTCCCCCAAATAACTCTGGGAGCTGTAGTTTCTCAAGAGTGCTGAGAGTTGTTAGGATACACCCCCTACTCCTTTCATAGAGCTACAATCCTCAGAATTCCCTGTGAACAGGGATTTTGTTGTTAAACCACTCTGAGAAATGTAGCTGTCTGAGGGGAATAGAGGGCTCCTGGAGGCTCTCTGCTCCCTTCACAAACTACACCTCCTAGAATTATTTGGGGGAAGCCATGACTGTTTAAAACTGGCATCATAGTGCTTTCAATGTATTGTGTGGGTGTCGACTTAGTCATGTCCATTAACTTCAACAGGTCTACTCAGTGTAGGAGCAGCACCAAGCCTTCTGCTTTGCATGCAGATCATCCTGGGTTCAACCCCCAGCATCTCCAGGTAGGACTGGGAAAGACTTCCTGTCCGAAATCCTGAAGGGCCGTTGTTGGGCGGTGAGCTAAATGGATACCGAGTTTACTAAATGGACTGATGGCCTGACTCAGTATAAGGCAGCTTCCTGTATTCAAATCTATTTATGCTTGCTGTTCTCTGAGAGGATACCTGCATTGCACATCCCTCCCCCCGCCCCTTCTGCTCTCCTCTCATTAAAATACCAAGGAGCTGACTTACTTGCTTACAGATACAAAAAACGATTCCACTGACCTAGACAGAATGGAGACAAATTGTTCAGTTTCCTCCCAGGCAAACTCGAGTGATTGGGAAGTTGCTATTAAGTGAGCAGGAGGGGCACATTTTAATAATGAATTGTACCTCCGCGTTGCTGGCCCAGGTAAGCACACCATTATTTTATTTTCAGCATCTCTCTGCATGCACGCCCCAAAGTAATTAAACCGTTCACAAAAGGCTGCTTAGCTGAGCTCCCAGCAAGCAGAGACCAGGAATAAAACCTGCCAGTTTCAGGTCACAAGTTTCTCTGTTGTATTGCAGCCAACGCATCATGACAAAGTCATGTTATGCAGGGAGCTTAAAAGATAACTAGAAATAAAGGCATTTACTTAAATGGGAGCTCCTGGTTTTGCTCCAAGAAAACAAAAGGATATGTGGGGCTTGTGTTTCTTTGTTTGCTTATTTTTTTATATGAGAGTTCAGGGAATCATTTTCAGCCTGAGGGCCAATTGCCCTTTTGGGCAGCTTTCCAAGGGCCACATGCTGGTGGGTGGGGTCAGGTGCAAAGGTGGGCAGAGCAACAAACACAGCTCTTACCCTTGTACAGTAGGCTAGTTTCTGCAAACACACATTCATTCTCTCCTTCATCCAGGCAAGCAAAAGGCGTTGTCAGAGTTCAAGGAAACATTCTAACCAGGCAAAAGCACTCTAGAGACTAGTGAGAGATATGTCCCAAGGAGAGGATGAATGGCCTAGGAAGAGTTCTGAAGGCTAGATAGAGACTCCTAGAAGGACACAGCTGGCCTTACAGTTGAAGGTCCCCTGTCCCTGGTTTATATAATTTATTGGCTTTCCTCAGTAGCGAATGGTGTGGTGCGCAGAGATTCTGGGCCACCTTCTCAACACTGACACTTTGGAGTTGAGTGGCAACATCTTTGGCGTTGTGTAGAAACCCTGGTGGAGTTGACCTGGCAACTGGCCTCCCTCTGGCTAGAATTCTCCAGGAGGTCCTATAGGGATTAAAAACAGTAAAGCAAATCACACACAAATAATCTTTTTTTAAAAAAGGAAAAGATACAGGGTGTTGAATTATTCAGAGTCAGGACATTGGCTCAACTAGCTCAGCATTATCTATACTGATTGGCAGAAGCTCTCTGGGATTTTGGACAGGAGGGTCTCTCAGTCCTACCTGGAGATGCCAGGATTGAACCTGGAACTTTTACATGCAAAGCCGATGCTCTGCTACTGAGCCATGGCCCTCTGTTGGCCTAAATTCTCTTACCACTCAGAAGGGGATATCAGGGCTGCTATCTTTTGCACACTTGTAACCGTGCTACCTTGCAATTTTTGAATGAAAGGTGCTCTGGAAGTGTTTTGCTAGATCAAACAACAATTTATAAACTTACTTCTGTGTAAACTGTAACAACAAAATTTTAGTCAGAGTAGATTCACTGAAATGAATGGACATCAATTAGTGGTGTCTATTAATGCCAATGGGTCTACTCTGAGTAGGGCTAGCACCATATGAAACTGATTCATTGGGAGAGGTTTTATACTTGCGATCCACAAACCACTTACTCCAGACCCAGCCTGTAGAACTTCTCTGTATGTCCTTGCAACTCATCTAAGAATACTGGTGAGTTTCTGGATCGTGACTTCTGAAGTTTGTTTTCTTTTCTTGAAAGAAAGAAACAGAAAAGCTCAATGAATCAAGTAGGAAAAGCATAAAGGAGAAAGGGAGAGAGGCAGCTGAATAAATAAAAATGGGCTTCATTTCCCCTAAAGAGAAAAACAGCTAGTGTGAATTTTTCAAGCTCTAGTGGTAATTTCTAACTAAACATTAATCACGTACAAAAATATATCCACAATCGTTACCAAATTAAAGAGAACTGGACAACTTGATAGCTTGTCTCCTAGAGACCACACTAGAAGAAAATGAACTCTCGGGGAAGTGCTCTTCTTATATCCTTGAGTCTTCGCATGTATTTGGATTAACCATTCTCTGATTTAATCATGGGATGATCAGTTAGAACCAGAACTTTGTGATAAATACCAAGGCTGCAATTCAGAGAATATCACTTGCAACTAGGAAGGTGGACCCAGATCTGAGTCACCTAAACCAGGTTACCCAACCTATTACACTCTATATTGACTGAGGCTGAAAGCGGTTGTCATCCAAAACAACTTATGGTTGGCTTAGGCTCATCATGTCCCAGCCCAGAGTAAGATCACAACAACACAATGCATCTAAAGTGCTATGATGCTACTTTAAACAAGTGCACTCTGGAAGCGGTAGGGGTGAGGTAGGGTTCTTAGGAGACCTTCATTCCCATTGCATAGCGCCAGTTCCTTGAGTGAATTAACAGACAATCCTTTTACAAAGGAAACCATGCAGTTGTAACTGTGTGGGGAACAGGAGCCTCCTAACAACCCCCAGCACCTTTAACAAGCTACAGTTCCCATAATTCTTGACTGTTTTCCTCCTAGGACTTTAGGGTGACATACATGGTTCTGTTCCTCCCCCTTTTATACGCTCACCAACCCTGTGAGGTAGGTTAGGCTGAGAGATGATGACTGGCCCAAGGTCACCCAATGCGTTTCATGGCTGAGCTAGGATTTGAACCCTGTTCTCCAGGGTCTTAGCCGGACACTCTGACCACTACACCACACTGGATCTCCGTATAATTGTCACACATATTTAACCTATGTAACTTGCTGTCACATGATGTGATGGCCAGAAACTTAGCTGGCTTATAAGGGGCTTAGATAAATTTATAAAGAGAAAGGCTATCAGTGGCTATGAGTCATCACGGCAGTTATATGCAGCCTCCACATCTAAGCATATGCTATTGAATATCATTTGCTGGGCAGAGCGAAAGCAAGGAAAGGCTATTGTTTTCAGGCTACTTGCTGGTAGGTTCCCCAGAAACATATTGTTGCATGCTACCCCAATCTCCAAGCAGTACAAGATTCCAGGGGTTCCAGGCTTCTGCTCAGGGATCATGTTTCCTTTTAGAATGAGGCATAGTGGAGACTGTGGTATCATTATGAGATATGGTTTATTTACACATATATACAACCTAAGCCTGCAATGGAGGGGTTCACAGAATTTACACCCCCAAAAGGGTATGGCATCTCCCCTAGCTGCAGCCTTGGATTCAAACAGAAATCAAACATTGCTCTTCCTCTCTTTCCCCAGTTTGCTGCTTTTCTTGCAGGTAACATCCCTGCAAAACTTTACTCCAAACTCTGGCTTTGTGTGTTGAGGGAGAGTGCTCCACCCATTTGCCATCTGGCCCCGAGGCCCATAATCCTCTGTTACCTCATCAGAAAGCTAGCTTTGCTATTTTCAGAATTAGATGATTCGATTAGCATTTAACACTTGCTGGATTCAGGGATCAGAAGGGTCTGTCATACAACCTACTGCCTCAAACTCATAACAATATGTCTGGCCACTGTTGGAAATGGGATGATGGATCAGTCCAGGTGTGGGAAGCTAAGGCCCTTCTGATGTTGTTGGACTCCAAGCCCCATCAGCCATATGCAGCATGGCCAATGCACAGAAAAAATAATAACGATGTAGTTGAATGGGATCCAGAGAGCCACAGTGCCCAGTTCCCTGGATTAGAAGTTCATGTGAATGGAAAATTGCGACCTTCCAGATATTGTTGGAGTAAAACTCCCATCATCTCTGACCATGGGCCATGCTTGTTGGGGCTGATGGGAGTTGGAGTCCAAATATTGAGGGATGCAACCCCCCCCCCCATTCCTAGACCAGATGGTCCATTAGTCTGATCCACTATAGCTCCTTGCTCCAATGAGTGGTTGCTCATTGCAACTGGGGACAAAGGGAAGGCGATGGCAGTCAGAAAGCACCAAAGCCTATTTTTTCAGCACTGGTGGAGACAGAGCATCAGAATTTTGCACCACTGATCATACAAAGCACTCTGCATCAATTTCCATTAAGCTTGTATGCCATTGTTCTCTGACAGGCTCAGCACCACTAAATGTTTTCTGAGCTTTGATAGAACCACAGAGGCAGGTTATGAAGAGCAGCCCAGCTGAGCCAACCCACAGGTCTCCGGCAACACTCCTATCATGCTAAGGAGGAGTGATCGCGCAGCACAGTAATGATGGCAAGACTGATTACCTCTCAGGATGGATGTAATGCTACATTTCAGGGCTGAGGTGCGTAACTACTTTCCCCCCCATTATATGTTCCTTTTGTACTTGATGTATTCTAGTCAATGGCAGTGTAATTTTCCAAGGTTCTGTAAGAGGCCCACCAAATGACTCTGCCTTCCCTTCTCAGCTCCTCAACAAAATTAAAAGCAGCTGTGAGCTTTGCAGAGGCACTGCACTTACTCTTGTGCATTTGTCCTGCCTCTCTCTCTCTCTCTCTCTCTCTCTCTCTCTCTCTCTCTCTCTCTAATCAAGGCAGCAATCCTAAACACAATTATTAGAGAGTAAGGGACGTGGGTGGCGCTGTGGGTTAAACCACAGGACCTAGGACTTGCCGATCAGAAGGTTGGCAGTTCGAATCCCCATGACAGGGTGAGCTGCCGTTGCTCGGTCCCTGCTCCTGCCAACCTAGCAGTTCGAAAGCACATCAAAGTGCAAGTACATAAATAGGTACCGCTCTGGCGGGAAGGTAAACAGCGTTTCCGTGCACTGCTCTGGTTCTCCAGAAGTGGCTTAGTCATGCTGGCCACATGACCCGGAAGCTGTACGCTGGCTCCCTCAGCCAATAAAGCGAGATGAGCACCGCAACACCAGAGTCGGCCACGACTGGACCTAATGGTCAGGGGTCCCTTTACCTTTACCTAAGTCCCATTCAGTAGGCATGTATAGGATTGCTTGGTATAAGACTTTGATTTTCAACCTCCGATGCAACAATTGCATTAGTTTCATTATTCTTATTTTAAAGAATGGTGATAAAGTTTTATACTGAAAAGAAAGATAAAAAAGTATTAGCACTCCATGCTGCAATACTTTGCTGAAGATCCCACTCGTCTTTGTTTCAATATACATATTGAACAGATATGAAGCAAAAGGAGAGAAAAGCATAGGAAGAGAGCCTTGAATGTGAACAGAATCCATGTCGTATACCATCCCTACCAGTTGCACATAAAACCACTGGTTGCACCAGAATTTAGCTAGAAATCCCACTGTGCATTTATTCCCATAATTCCTTGATCCTTAAGTGGTACAAGTAAACCTGTGCTTATCTGCCTTGGTGATCCCATGGCTTGATGCTAAGTAGTAACAAATCCCTGACTGATTTTAGCTCCTTCGAAGAAGTGTTGTTCCCCCCTCCACTCAGATTCCTAATTTGACTGAGCTTTACCATCTTAAAGCATCAATCTTCTTAATTCTCTTGCCAGTACATAAGAAATTGAAGCAATAAACCACAACCTGCTTGTAGTGGTGTTAACATTATTATGTATGATGCTAGCTGACAGGAGGACCGTTTTCCTATTAAACTTCAACCAAAGATATGAGCACATTATCTTGCATGCATCTCTAACACTTGCTGCTGTGGGTTTTTTTTAAAAAAAAAAACCTACTGATGACTCACTCAAAAAAGCTGACCTTAAATTCACCCCGTGCAATATTGAGTTTGCATTGGGGGGAAAAGAGGCACAAGATTTTCAGTTTGCGTCTTCATTATTGCTGGTTTCAAAATGCTTTCAGCTCAGGTTCCTTGTTGGTTCTGGGTATTGTGAAATCTCATTTTTCTATTGCATCCATTTAAAATTAGGGGAAGAGACTTAGCTTGAGCATCTACATTGCATGCAGAAGGTGAAAATGGACTATAACCCATCCTTTGGCTGATTAAACAATCCATGAACTTTTAAATGTGTTGGTAGGAAGGTGGGTTATTGGTTTGTTTTTCTTTCCTTTTTATTATGTATTTTGTGTTCTCATTTTCTATTTTTATGTTGTGAACCACTCTGCAATCTTTGGATGAAGGCCTGGATACTAACTAACAACTAACTAACTAACTTTCCTGGTTCAATCCCTGACATCTCCAGGCATGGATGGAGGAAACCCCAGTGTAATGAACTAGATAGCCTGTTGGTTTTCTTCTGTACAGGGCAGCTTCCTTAATTCCTAAAAATGAAGACACTGGGTGATTAGAATCACAAATGAACCCTTATTTTTATATACAATACTGTTTTCATTCGTTCGTTCATTCAGACTTTATTGGCATAATTTAGGCAATAAAATTGTAAGAGAGAAAATAATAATAACAACAACAACAACAACAACAACAACAACAACAACAACAACATTGGTAATTCAGACATGTTAAACACATAAAACATATAAAAGATTCGGTAGCCACCATTAAGTAAAATTAAGTAATTTTAAATTTGACTTTTAAAATCTCGACTAAATATCCTGAAACAATCTCAGTAGTTTTGGGTATGTCGTCCCTCAACAGACATTGGATTACAAATTCTTTGCAAATAGATACTTTAAGTACAATGCTGGGGGTTTTTGGGCGGGGGGCTCAAAGGACCCCAAAGCAGAATCAGTGTATTAAATTCAGCAAAAGATACAATTAATATGCAGTAAAATGCAACCAATAAATCATGAGTTAGAACTACAGCATACAGGGACAAGAATAAAATACAGCCTTTCCAAGTGTAAATGTTTAAAGAGTGCTCTCACAAGATCAAACACCACTGAGGGCTAGAAACATGAGACCCAACTCCCTCTCTCCTTCCCCACTCTATACTTAAAGTAACAGAATATTAGTCCCACCACATTCTAACTATTCAGGGCAAATAAGAAATCAATGTAAATAACTGCTCGGAAAACTACCTTTTTTTAAAAAAAAAATGGATCATATCCCATCTTAAGAGTTTCCAAAATACAGCTTAACCACAGAATGTTTATGCACCCATTTATTCAATGTTGTACTTTGTGTCATGTTGCTACTTCAATCGTTGCTGCATGCACACAAATGTCTGGGGGGAAATGGAATGTGTCCATTTCTCAACATGGGTCATTTTTAATACTGAGCGCCAAATGAAAGCTAAACTTGATTTTCATATGAAGAGCACACATTTCAGAGTGAGATGTTAACTGAAAGCCAGTGCAATGTAATGGACTGGATGTCAGACTTGGGCTTAGGTGAGCTAGGATCAAATTCCCTGTCAGTCAGGAAACTAGTAAATGAAGCAAAAGGCATAAAAATGGATCTATTTTCCCCCCATTTTTTTTCTTTTCTTTTAATTATGTGTTTTTACTTTTTCGATTATTGTATTTTTTTTCTTTTTATTTTTCTTTGTAAACTCTTGTCTATTTTTTGTAAAATCTCAATAAATATCTTATAAAAAAAAACAAATTCCCTGTCAGTCAAGAAACTCAGAGGTTCATTTTTTTGATCAGTCATCCCTTCCCAGTCTAACTTATCTTACATCATTTCTGTGAGCGAGAATGGGCTGGAGGTAAACAGTGAGCACAGGAACATACACAACTGCCTAAAACTGAGCCAGGCCATTGGTCCATCAAGTTCAGTATTGTTTACACTGCCTGGCAGCAGCTCTCCAGGGTTTTGGATAAGGGATGTTTCCAGCCTATGTGGAGCTGCCTTTGGGGATTGGACCTGGGACCAACTGCAGGCAAAGATGTTCTACCACTAATCTACAGACCATTGTCCTATGATGTCTTTGGGGCAGAAGTCCAGGGCTCCACTATGTAGAATGAGCAGGAGGGTTCCCAGATACAGCAGGCCTGGGTCACCGCATTTTGAAGTGAAATAAATGCCCACTGTCATTAAATAAGGGAATCCCACGAAGCACACAGTCTAGATTTCCCTAACTGCACAACTGGATGCAATCCATGGCTATCTCCCAGGAGAAAGAGTATGATGAAAAAACAATGAATAGTGAATCTGAGCACAAAATGCCTAACTTTTTACCTCTTATTTAGGCTGTTGTAAATCTAAATAAGGAACGTTACAGCTTCAGAACCTGATACTAACCATTTTGCTCGGTCTTAACCACTCGCTTTCTGCCATTGTTACTAAACGAATTTTGGCTTGGTGACATTTTGTGCAATGGTTCCTATAATTCCAAAATATACCATTTGACTGCATTCCAGGGTTAATGCTTCCCCAGGCACTCAGGTCTCTCTACAAACATAAAAAAATTACATCTTGGCTGAAGTTTGCTTCATCCAGTATTGATTTCGTATGTGTTCGGACATATGTTTTATACATTATAGAGAGAAATAACCACTTTTCTATCCATGCTCCCGCTCCCTTGGTATTGTCAGCTCTTGGTGAAATGTCCCTCTACACATGGAGGAAGAAAAGGTTAAGCAATTACAAACACATTAATTTTAAAAGCAAAACGATGAAGCACATGGGAAAGTGGGTGGGGGGAGGGGAAGGGGATGGATGACCGACAGGATATAATATACTAAGCACACTGGATGGTGAATGAACAGACTCCGTTTTGTTTGGGAATTGGCCCAGCAATAATGACCAGACGAGGGACGTATTTTGAGGAGAGAAAAGGCATATGAAGCAAAATAAATTTGCAAAACAGCAACGGGATTTCCTTTGCCGCAGCTGCGAGCTATTACCAGCGCCAGTAAATCATTCAAGGGTTGCTTTTAAAAGTGCAAACTGACAGTCTGCTGGGAATAAGTTTTAGGAATTTTTGCAATTCATCATCTTTGCTTGGAAGTTAGCAAGAGCATCCATGCCCAAATTAAAAGATGCTTTCTAATCTCCAAGTCTACTCCCTCCCTCTCTTCCTTCCTTTCTCCAAATAATTAAGAAACACATACTGCATTTTATCTGAAGAAGCCGTGTGGAGGCTCTTGAAGTGCATTTTCCATTCAAATGAAAATGCTTTGTCATGGGAACCCAGGCCTAATCGTCTGCTCACAGACAAATGTGTGTCATCATTGATGGAAGACCAATGGTCTGTTTAGGTGAGAAATCATAACTTCTTCAAGATTGACTGTTTCAGGATATGTCTTTGGAGCTATCCAATGAAGGTGAACATTGGGAGATCCAAGGTAAATAAAAGCAGACATTTCTTTGTGCAGTTTTTAGGTGAACTGCAGAATTTGCTTCCATAAAATGTAATGATGGCCACCAACTTGGGTGGCTTTAAAAGAGGATTCCACAAATTCAGAATGTGAGGCTATAAACAGCTACCTCTATTGATAGTGTGAGGCTATCAAGCAGTTTGCCTCTGAATACTAGATGCTAAGAATCACAAGTGAGAGAGCTGCTGTTTCAGTCACATCCTGACTACAAGCTTCCTCATAGGATTCTGGACCATTGGCCTGGTCCAACAGAACTCTTCTTACATTCAGGGTTGAGGAAGTCTTGGGCTATATGTCCTCTAATGGGCTCCCTCCTTGGTCACTGGCGCTGGGCAGGCTTGCCTAGTTGCAATGGCTGTGCCCAAGAAGCGCTTATTTGTATAGGAACTCAAGAGTAGCTGATGAGAGCCATGCAGCTGAGCTGCAGGGGTCAGCTCAAACCTCTTCACACACTGAGCTTCTCAGGTAGGCTGAGGGAGAACAACAGGCTTGATTACTTATTTCATTCCAAGCAAAATGAAGTGGCATAGCTAAGCTTGGCCGGACAGCATACTTTGTGGAATTAACCACTTCATGCTTTCATACCCAGCTTGAGTAGTTTCCAGAGGCATGCAATGTGGATGCTGTGGGGAAACAGAATGCGGTGCTCAGTGGTTCATTTGACCCATCCAGTAGGGCTTTTATTAGGTGTAGTGATACTTTTAAGGAAAGTACACGCTCTCCAGGTTCCACCCCTAGCTGCAGACAATGCTATCCCAATCGGTCCAACCACTGCTTTTTTCTGGGGGGGGGACACACAAGGGTATGTGTATCCCTAAACATTTTGTGTTGCCCTGGCCGACGAATGGATCAACATCCCAGCTGTCTCCGCAGTAGCAGTGCAGACTGGAGCTCCGTCATTCTCTCCACCGGTGCCTGGGGAGGGTCTGCGGTGGCTGCGGTGGAGGTGACGGCGCTCCTCCTCCTCTTGCTGGGCTAGAGCCAGCTGGCAAGAACTTGCCCCTCCTTGCTCAAGCAGCCTCTGTCAGAGGCCTTCCCATCCTCTCAGAGCTGCCGCCGCCTCAAGTCCCTCATCCAGGGGTTCAGGGGGAGGAAGGGGGTGAGGGGCAAGGGTAGCACCCAAAATGAGAGTATCCCTAAACATTTTTTTTAGGGGAAAAAAGCACTGGGGCCAACCATTTTTGATCCTACCTCTGTTTCCTTTTTAAGGACGCGGGTGGCGCTGTGGGTAAAACCTCAGCGCCTAGGACTTGCTGATCGCATGGTTGGCGGTTCGAATCCCCACTGCAGGGTGCGCTCCCACTGCTCAGTCCCAGCGCCTGCCAACCTAGCAGTTCGAAAGCACCCCCGGGTGCAAGTAGATAAATAGGGACCGCTTACTAGCGGGAAGGTAAACGGTGTTTCCGTGTGTGGCTCTGGCTCACCAGAGTAGCTTCGTCACGCTGGCCACGTGACCCGGAAGTGTCTGCGGACAGCGCTGGCTCCCAGCCTCTAGAGTGAGATGAGCGCACAACCCTAGAGTCTGTCAAGACTGGCCCGTACGGGCAGGGGTACCTTTACCTTTACCTTTACTGTTTCCTTTTAATGTAGGAGGAAACAAATTATAATGTCTTAGCAGGTTTAGCACCTGCTAAATAAATAAATAAATTCATCCAGCAGCATTGTTCCTAAAAATCACTGGTGTGTGCCACATTAACCTATGAGGGGTTTTTTTGGGTGTGTGCAATCAGTGATCCCTTTCATGATGATGGCCTAATCACTGCTATTATTGTAGTAAGTTTTAATGGGGTGCATGTGTCTTTGTTCAATTTCTTTTCCTTTTCCTTTCCTTTTCCTTCCTTCCTTCCTTCCTTCCTTTTGCAGTGCCTAGAATCTAAATGATGAGTATTGACACTTTCCCTTGCCTAAAAATACATATTATTGCACTTTTGATAATTCCTTCTTTTGCAGCACAATAATTCCTGAAAATGAAGCAAAGTTCCAGCCTTAATTACAGAACTCTGGGATGAACAGGAGAGTGCAGCAAAAACCCAACATCATAAAGATATGGAAACAGATTTTAATAAAATGACAGCATTCAAAGCTGATTATAGAGTAGTAATTTGGGACGTCTGAGAGTAGACATTGTTTGAGGGCCAATAAGCATATCATTATATCATTATATCATAATATCATTTATTAGTTGCCAGTAGTAAAAACCCAACATCATAAAGATATTGAAACAGTAGTAAAAACAAGAGTGGGTGGGTGTGGATTGTTACTTAGCAGGTTTTCGTTTTCAGATCATGGAATGTGGGGAATTGTTTTTTTAGGGTAAAATCAGGGCAGGGGCATTATGATGGGAAGGGCTGGAGTTCTGAGTCCTGAGTTTTTTGTATTGCAGCCAGGATTGCCCAATTCTCCACCACTTTTATTAACCACCTTTTGACACTTTTTTTTTAAAACCGAGTGCACTGCATAAGTGCAGTGTGGAGAAAATAGCAGCTGCTTTTAATTTCCCAGAGGCATGCACACACAAAAAATGAAAATTTGTACAAAATTGGGTTATGGGTAGAGACGGGAAAAATGAGCTTCACCTTTAATGTAAACCTTCTTAAGTTACACCTCCCAAAGCAATACATCAACCAAAATGAGTTTATACCACAAAATTTGCAGTTCTCTGAATTTTGCAATTTGTTCCCCAACCTCAAAAAATACCCTAAAAATGCATGTATTAGAGTGCAATAAAATGCATATAAAGATAGCATACAAAGAAGCATTATGTAGAGGAAATAGCTTGCAAAAATGAGCATTTTAATAAAGATTACATAACAATTACATAAAATGACATAAGAAAGTGTACATTGTAAGAAGTTTATACTAAAATTTTGGTGAATTTTCATGCTGACCTTTTTTATTCAAAAAAATTGCAAACTGATAGAGAAACATTTCTGAACTTCAGATTGGAAAAATGCAAAACTGAGAGAAACTGAAAGGAACAGATTCATCCATCTGTTATTCTGGGTCTATGTATTGAGTTCTTTAAGTACCTAGCAACATCCCTGTTTTAAAAGGAGAATTTTATTTCCATCCAAAAATGTAAAACACATTCTGGCACAAATCAAACATGGTCATTCTTGTGAAGTTCATCTGGAGGTTGCAGCTGATGCAGAACATGGAGGCTAGATTTACGAGGTTTACTAGTTTCACTATTAAAGTCAGCATTGCTTTTGCTGCACTAGCAGCACGAAAGTAACCTCTCCAGGACACAAGCCTGGGCAGTGTGTATGGAAGTTCTGGGCTCCTCAGACAACAAAGCCTCCCTCTCAGACTTGCTGATGTGGTCCAAAGGAAAGCAGAACAATATGCTTGGTTCCACCTTGGTTGCAGGTGTTGCCAGAAGGAGGTGCAGAAGGCACAATACCACCATCTTAAGGGCTCCCCCCCCCCAGATTTGTGTGGGGTTTACTCCTTTGCCTTTTGTTCTCCCAAAGATGTCCTGCAAGGCAGTGGGTATGGATTTTTCTTTGGGGTTTTCCCCCCAAAGCCTTTCCCACAAATGAGTATAGCTGCAAGACAGCAGAGGTTTAAGATCAGAGTTTCATTATCCTAGATGGGCTACCTTCAAGGTGGATGAGCCCCATCTACCCACACTTCCCTCTACAGCAACCTTTCTCAACCTGTGGGTCCCCAGATGTTGTTGAACTACAACTTCCATCACCCCTAGCTAGCAAGGCCAGAGCTCAGGGATGATGGGAGTTGAAGTCCAACAACATCTGGGGACCCACAGGTTGAGAACCGCTGCTCTACAGCATGCACAGGAACCCCCTTTTTGACTATTGGTCTTGTCTGCCCAAATTGCCAGAGCCTGTCTTCACTAACTCACGGAGAGTACGAGACCCATCAGCTACCCTTGCCTGGTTTAGCTGGTCAGTCAAAGCCACTCATGTGGTGTGACCTCTGTTGCATGCTGATAGCTCCTAGGGGCCCCAGGTGAGAGCCAAGTGTAGTGTGGGAACCAAAGGAGGATAAACTACTCTAGAAGGAGCATGACATGTCCCCCACCAGAGGTACTATGTCTCCCCTAACACCCTATACTGCGTGTGGAAGACCCCAGCTTCAATCCCCAATAGCTTCTCCAGGTAGAGCTGTGAGAGATTCCTGTCTAAAACCCTGGAAAGCTTTTGCCATTCTGTGTAGGCAATATTGAGCTAGATGGACTCTGTATAGCTTAGGTAAAGGGACCCCTGACCATTAGGTCCAGTCATGGCCGACTCTGGGGTTGCGGCACTCATCTCGCTTTATTGGCCGAGGGAGCCAGCGTACAGCTTCCAGGTCATGTGGCCAGCATGACTAAGCCGCTTCTGGTGAACCAGAGCAGCGCACGGAAATGCCATTTACCTTCCTGCCAGAGCGGTACCTATTTATCTACTTGCACTTTGATGTGCTTTCAAACTGCTAGGTTGGCAGGAGCAGGGACCGAGCAACGGGAGCTCACCCCATCACAGGGATTCGAACTGCCGACCTTCTGATCAGCAAGTCCTAGGCTCTGTGGTTTAACCCACAGCACCACTCGCGTCCCTTCTGTATAGCTGACTGTGTTCCTAAATATATCCCTTCCCTGGGCTCACCTCACATCTGAATCCGGGATCTGAACCTCCCCATATTCTCACATGGGGGTCACAATGGGGGGTGGAAAATGTTATCAATAAATGGCTTTATTTCTCTGTTTTGAAACTTGTTCTCCAAGCAGTGTACAATATAACAATAAAAACCAAAACAGATAAAGCCAGCTAAGCCAATTAAAACAGGAAAATCAAAATACAAAATGACATATAAACTGTGGCAGCAGAACAGGGACATCAAGAGACAAAACCCCTTTTTATAAATAGAAAAACTTCCGCCTGACTCTAAAATGAAGAGAGGAGCAATCTAAAAGCAAGCTGCCTCTTGTGGATTATAATGACCGTGGAGGTTCATATAGATATATCAAATTTATGAATCACTTTCCAAACATCCCAAAGCAATTAGCAAAACATATATAAAAACAATTTCAAATCCAGTACAAAAACAGACTTAAAAGGAAAAGAGAAGCTTTCAATAGGTGCCTAAAAACAGTAAGGCAGCCTTTGTCTTATTTGTAATAGGGGGGAGTTCCAAAGGGTTAGGTGCCACCACACTAAGGATCTGATTCCTACATCAGGTAGAATGCACCTCCTGCAGGAGGCCCTATTCTGCAGAACACTGTGATAAATGAGTATGTTGGTTGCCATCCATCTGTCTTAGGAGTCAATGGAGGAGTGCTCATTCGGGGGTGGTCAGACTGTTGGAAGGTTGCAGCTCCTGCTGTGTCTGTAGAGACCAATACAGGAGAAACATGTTTTGTTGCAGCTGGGGCAGATGAAGGTGTCAGATTGTGTTGATGCAGGTGTACTATAGCATTTCTTCTTTCTGCGCTCCTCCCAGAGATAATTCATGTTCTGGTCTATACTATGGATACTTAACCTGGCTGGGTATCTCCAGGTGCTGTGGTGGAGGTTGCCAGCCTCCATGTTATGTTTGCAGGCATGTTTGTAAGGGAGAGTAGCTATGTCTATGGGCCTGCTAGCTGAAGCCACTTCTCTATACAGCACATCCTTGGGGATCCTGCCGTCTTACATTCTGTGGACATGACCAAGCCAACATCACTGAGAAAGAAATGCAGACATGCTGGGAATGGGCTTGGGAGAGCACATCGTTATTTCAGACTCTGTCCTGCCATGTGATGCCCAAAATCTTCCTGACAAAGCACATGTGGAAGGTATTGAGGTGTAGCTCCTGTCAGGTGTAAGTTGCCCACAAATCGCTTCCATAGACCTTCATCCTGGTATTGGTCATTAGCACCACATTCTCCCATACCCTGTTGGAGATGCTTGTCCATCTCAGCATCCATGGAAAGGCTGTTGGTTACGCTGGAGCCCAGGTAGACCAAATCAAGTGTGTAGTCACCAATGCTGATGCGTGGAGTGCTAGTGACATCCTGACCCAAGACGTTAATCTTCATCAGGCTAATGGTGAGGCTGAACTCCATGTAGGTTTAGACAAAACGGTTGATGAGTCTCTATAGAGCTTCTTTGGAGTGTGCTTTTGTCACCTGCTATGTCAGTGACTATGTTTTCCTGTGAGTACAGTTCTTGATAGTGCTCTGCCCATCATTTCATCTTCTTGCTATGGTCTGTGATGATCCCTCCAGAGAAAGCTTTCAGCAGTGCAGTTTTCCTGACTGTTGGCCCAATGGCTTTCTTCATACCTTTGTACATTTTGCGAGTGTTGCCACTGTCAGCAGCAAGTTGAACACTCTAACACAGCTTTAGCAAGTAGTCTGGCAATTTGCTGGGCATTGCTCCTTGCCTTTCTCAGTGCAGCAAGTGTCTTCTCACAGAGCACACACTTGTAGTTCACAAGAGCCTCACACTTTGCAGCAACAGGCTCCTTGTCCTTAATGCCAGCCTCACACCAGTCATGAATCTGCTGCTCTTTTTTGCCAAAAGAGGACAGAGCTGTGTTGCAGGTTGCCTCTTTGATGTAGTTCACTCTTGCTTTGACACTGTCTCTGGGGCATTTCAGTAGAGCTTGTTTGATGGAATCAGAGAAGTGTTCACAAAGTTCAGGTATCTCTGTTCTGGCAGTGTTAATTCATGGCTGCACTTTCTGCTTTGTGCTATGGGTTCTCTTTGGCTGGAGAAGGATTTTGCTTGCCACCAGGGAGCAATCGACTGTGTGGTTGCTTCATGTGACATGAACACAGTTCAGTGCCAATCGCCTGGTCACAATTAGGTCCAACTGGTGTCAGTGGCCTGATCTTGGATGTCTCCAGGAACTCAGTGTTTTGCCTTGGTAGAGAAGAACATGTCTGTGATGCAGAGGCTGTGATATGAGCACAGCTCAAACAGTCTTTGTCCATTCTCATTCATGCTGCCAATACCAATGTGGCCTATGCACTTGCCCGATGTGTGCTGATCGTCCCCAACTCTGGCACTGGAATCTCTCTGCAGGACTAGGTGTTCACAGGCTGGGACCCTCCTGACAGCCATGTCTAGTTTGTCAAATAATTGGTCCTTGTTCTATATGTCATAACACATAGTGAGAGCATAAGCAATCAAGATGTTAACCAGACTGGAGGTAGTTGAGAGGTGAAGGCAAAGCAAGCAGCCTCAATCCTTGGTCGGTTGTTCTATTGCAGATAGAAGGGAGTTCCTCACCACAAAACCTATGATGTGATTAGGTGGTTCTTCAGGTTCCCCTCCTTGCCAGAAAAAGGTGCAGTTCTTCTGTTGAAGACTCTCATTCTGGTCTCCTGTAGAGTGGCAACCTATATACAAAGGATATGATAATATTTTAGGTATCCTAGTTCTAAGCTTCTAGCACCTTGAACTTTGTCTGAAAGCTGATTGGAAGTCAGTCAATTTCTTTCACTGCAGCACAACATGGTGGCATTATTCTGCCCCAACCAAAGCTTCCAGGCTCAGAGGCAGCCCCACATACTGTGCATTGTAGTAATCTAATCTGGAGGTTATTGGCACATGGACAACAATGGACAGGCTATCCCAGTCCAGCAATGGCCAAAGCTGTATTGCCAACCCAAGCTGGTAAAGGCACTCCTAGCCTTTGGGGTCACCTGAAGTCACACAAATTTGGTCATGAGTCTCTCTGTTCTTCTAGTGGTAGTGGTGGGATCAAGGTTAGATGTAGAAAGTTGAAAAAGAGGAAAGTGACTCCCAACATTTTTTCCCATCCTTTAGCAGTACTTGTTGAATGAGTGTTTTGTTCTTGCTTGGAATTTGAAAGACCAATGTGTATTTCGTGCTAAGAAATATTCCCTCATGCTATATTAGCTAATGACCTTTAGAATTTTTATTTTCATTCCATGATAGGACATGCTTTTGTTTACTTGCTCATGGTATCTGGAATATTCTGCTTTGCAGTACTTCCTTCTAAGGATGCACAAATCTGTCAATCTTTCTGTTTTTCATTTTTCTAGTCTTAAGTTCAGTTCACCACATTTCCATATCAGTTTGCAATCATAATAATAAAAGTCCTCACAAAATTTTGCCTGAATTTTAGTGCACATTTCTTTTTCTTTTTTCATATAATAATTTTTATTAATTTTTTTATACAAATCCAATAAAAGCCACATTGTCACAATACCAAATTACAATCCAATTAAAAACAGAGCCAATTATTAAAAAACTTCCCATGCCTGGGTTTCAGGATGAGAAGTTCGTATTTCTTCCACCTTTCCCAATCTTGATTAATCCATTTACAACAGTTCCAATCTTAATCTTTTGTTTAACAGCCATTGGTTTCTTGACTTTCATTCGTAGTTACAAATTTATTAACTTTTATTTCTGCAAAAGGTGTTTGTGTCCAATACGTTTCCTGTGTGAGATATAAGTTTTCCATCTATTTTTTTCATTTTTCCTGGTGTAATCCAATCTTAGAGTGCACATTTCTTCAAAACATACATCTTTGTACGCGATGCCCCTGAATATATACATTTTTGCAGGCAATTTATCCAAATATAGTACATTTTAAAATGACGTTTTCAACAATAATATGCATTTTAATGCACTCTCTCCTGATATATGTATTTGTACTCCGTATCCCACTGGAGATTTGCACTGCCAAGTTTGGAAAAGTGTGATTTCAAAAGGTAGCTGTGTTTCAGTTAACGTGTCATTTCAGGCAGAACAAATAAGAACAAATTTCTGCTCACTTCCTAGACCACAACCAATCTCTTTATGTTGGCCACTTGTTTAATTTGCTACGATTTGCTGACCTTCCCATGCAAGACAATTCCTCTAACTTTGTAGCATATATTATGTACCATATAAATTGCAAAATATGTCAAATTCTCTCCATACACACCACATTCTTACCCCCAAGTCCAGCTTCTCATTTATTGTGGCAGTCTAATCATTTTTGCTTGCTGGGCTGGAGCAGATGACATGAACTTTCCATCTGTTAATTCTGGAATTCTATGATCTCTGACTTTCATATTTGTTTATAACCTGTGCTTGCTGAGAAGTAAAGCTCCCCACCCCAACCTGTCAGCAGAACTTCCAACAATCTGTTTATCCATACCCTCCAACATTCCACAGAAGAAAATCGAGATGCATGCGGGAACCAGCTGACTTGTGCAATTAAATACAAAAGCACTTTGTGACCCTCTTACAAAAAGAAGAAAACCCACCAAAGCAAATAAGAAACCTAAAATTCATTTTCTGCCTTGTGGATTTCTTCCCTACAAATTCCATAATTTAATTAAGTAGTACACACATGGATTTTTAAAGTGGAAGGGGCAAAAAAGGGAAGTTTCCCCCTCTGTTGACCATTTTTTTGTGCTATGCAGTCAGAAGAAAAGGGGTGAAAGGCATCACACACACATTCACACACATGCATGCACACCCAGCCCCCCCCCCCAGCCTCCTTCTCCTGTGCCTGGGGATAATGTTCTATCTCCCTCTTAACAACTCCTCTAACGGTTACCACTTCCCCTCATCTTGCCTTCTTGCTTGCTCTAACTACCACCTGCTTTCAATCCTCTGCCCTCTCTTTTTCTGCTTCGCACCACGATGCTCCCAACACACTGCCGCCTCCACCCTCCGGCACCTAAGTTGTTACTTCCCAAATTCTTTTGAGTGGGGAACACACAGGGTTTCAAAACCATAGACCCAAACCAGAGAGTCCTACACGGTCAACCATAGAGGGGAGGGGGGGGGAAAGTGTGTGTATCCCTTCAACACCATATATATACCCAGCAAAAGGCTTCTACTTCCCATTCTCCCTCTGCTTTTTGGGTAGAAGTGTGATTATTTTGAAGCACCTAATTGAAAAGCAGCTTCTCTGGTTTAGGTCTGTGGTTCTGAAGCCCCACACGTTCCTGCCCAAAAGAATTTGGGAAGCGGTGTCTAAGGTGAGCCAGAGGGTGGAGCCAAAACAGGACATCCCAGGATCCAATCAGAAGCTGGGTTGGCTTCTATAATTCTGGGGTGGTTAAAGTGGGATGGTTGAGGGATATGGTTTATCTGGCCAGTGTTGTTCAATTACCTGGAAGAAAAAGAAGTGACAGTAACTAAACTGGCTAAACATGGGATAATTGGCACATATCCATAAATATTAGCATTCATAAACTTTCCATGGACAAAATGGAAGGCCAATATGTGAAGCCAACAACTCGATTGCCTTGGGTGGAACTAGGTTTCATGCCAGGGTTATGAATACTGATAGTGCAGGAAGATCAAGGCCACTTTCAGACTATTTATTGACCATTCGTGCTAATTGGCTTGTACAGCATTTGCAATGAGGCTATATGTTGTCAGCTGTTTATTAATCATTCATTCTGATTTGTTTCAGGGAAGTAACTGTTATCCCAGCACACTGTCCCATCATTTCCCTTACTGCAAAAAGTCTGGTTTTCATTTTTATTTTTGAAAGTGGAATTGTTAGCACAAGAACATTAAATCCATTTAACTGTGGAACCTGAAGTTGCTGATATGCCCACAAAATAGCAGCAGTCTGGAAGTGCCCCCAAATCCTTCTTCCACTAAACAAACACATCCCAAGTTTTCAGATTACCCTATCAATTTGAAAGGTGCTCCTACTACAATATATCAGGAAAGATTCTACATGAGAAGCTGATCTTAACTCTTCCACTAAAATAGAAGCATCAAACAGATGAGTGTGTGTTTATATGTGGTATCAAAGAAATCTAGCTCCCCATGTCTCAAAAACCCCTGCTGTTTTTCTTAGGATATGCTACTGCATAGGGTAAGGGTCTTTCTGTGTATGGAGAGGATCTGAGATATTTTATAATTTATATAGTATGAACATACCGCTGAGTAAGAGGAATTTTTGGCATGAAAAAGTCAGGAAGAAGCAGCTCATTAAGCAGGACCTAGGCTTAATCTAACTTTGAACATCCCCCTCCCCCTCAAAGAAACCCAAAAAACAAAACAAACAAAAAAATGAAGGAAAATAGAGAAATAGAAAAAGGAAGATTGTATGAAGCTTGCCTGCCTTGGAGGTTTAATCCCAAAGCATTTGGGTATAATAAATGAGTAAGTAAGTGAATGAATGAATGAATGTAGGGCAAGTGATTAACAGCAAAGATATATATAATTTAAAAATGAAACAATGTTGTAGATAGCATCTTGTTGTCATAGCTAATGGGAGGGGGGGTCCTGTTCCCACGTTTTCACTGCTGGAAAACCATGAGTTTAAAATGGGGGATGAAAATACTCTTTACTGACAATATCTAAAGGTTTGGAAAAGGCTGCCACATATTGACTTAGTCAAAATTACCATACTTTCCCATGTATAAGACTATGTTTTTTCCTTTAAAAATCATGCTAAAAAGTGGGGGGTCGTCTTATACATGGGTAGTGCATAGGGTGGGCATTTGATTGGTTGCTGACGAGGCTGTCAGTGGCTATTGTGTGTGTTATTGGTTGCTGCATCATCAGGTGGTGTTGATCGGCTGCTGCTCCAGCAGTTGGGCTGACGATGGGACAGACGGAAGGCGGATTTAGCGACGTGTGTGGGTGAGCGATCTTTTGCAATCCCCCCTAAAAAAGCTCAAGAACTCTGCACCATCTCCCCCCATTTTCTTAAATTTCTTAAATTTGAGTCCCCAAAAATAGGGGGCATCTTATACATGGGAGTGTCTTATAGATGGAAAAGTATGTTAGGTTATATGGAAGAAAAAGGAAGGGTATTAAATTGGCCCAATTTGCATATGTTTGAAAGACCACTGCAGAACACCTTGGGTGTTAAGATTGGCAGAGGGGGTCTCTTGGTAGTCCCATCACACTCAGATGTTCTCAGAGTGGTGGCCTGGGAGAGAGGCATTTTCTGTGGTAGTCTCTAAACTTTGGAGTTCTCTGCACAGAGATGCACCCGGCACCTTCATATACAGAAGACACTCCTCTTTTCCTCTTTATCCTGGCTTTTCATTGTGTGTGTGTGTGTGTGTATGCGTGCATCTCCCACCCTATTATTGTGATCATGAATTGTTTTAACTGATTTTAATATTGTCTTTTTGCATTGTTCTAGAATCTTAAGGTTGAACAGTGGGTAAGACACCACCATCATCATTGATGTCAGAAGGCATTATTCCTGTCCTTGTAGTCATTGCATGCAGTACTGTTTCCATTCTGCTGCTGTTCATGTTTTGGGAGGAAAAACCATTATTCATCTCACTGTCAGCTGTGGCAAAATTATGTAACATAACGTAATGTATGTAATTAATTATGTAAGGCATGTAAGTTACATTGCCCTTGCATTATTCCATCCCATTTGTTTCAATGCAAAAGAAACACAATGCAAATTGGGGTGTTTGTGTGTGATCAATTACATATCATTAAATCAACAACAGTGAATACCAGTTGTAATTGCCAGATTGATTTCCATTCCGGACAAAGAATGAATAATCAAACATTGGCAATTACCCCTCCCATTTCTGTTTTTGTTTATATTCCCCAACATGCCTAGTCACCATATAATAAGCAACAACAACAACAACAACAACAACAATAGCTGAATGGGTAATGTGTAACTTGAACCTGAGAAACAGGTACTCCTTTGGGCACCAGGTGATGATTAGATGAAACATTGCTTAAAGCCCATTGAGGATATCCTGTTAAATGCTCCATGCTCTCTCTCTCTCATGAGAGTCAAGCACAGAGTACTAATAGAAAAAGACAGGAAAGACAGGTAAATGCTCCCAGCTTCAAAGACAAGCATCTGTTAAAAGAGCACACCAGCTTTGCAATTGTTTTGTAACTTGCCTTTTCTGCAACCTGCAAGCACGCAAAGACAAGAGAAGGGGGATAAATGTGGATGCTGATGGCAGAAACAGATGTTATCTCACATAATGAAGCACAGGGGCCTAATTTGTTGCTGTTTCCCACCAGGAGGGTTGTCCATGGAGCATCTCGCTAAATCTATGTTGCATTGGCACCTATGTCCTGCTGAAATTGGCATTGCACCTTGCAAGCGGGCATCCAGCCACTCTAACAGATGGCATCAGAGGAGATATACCAACGACTCAGGATGCTTACGTGCTGAAGGAAGCCAGTTCCCGAAAACAAACAAAAGGAAAACAAAGAGTCTAGATCTATAGGTTTGAATTCTAAGGGTTTTCCAGCTTACATTCAACTGCAGATTTTAAAACAAGAGCATGCCCAAGCTGTATACAGAAAGCTTAACTATCTGTAACCATGATGGTGTGTGTGGTTTGTTTTTTTAAAACTTAAAACAAAAGTAGTGCAATTTGCATCTATGCTTAGTTTTTTGAAAAAAATATTATGAAGGAAAGCATGGCTTAAAATTTAAATTATACTCATTTTTTGCATGGCAAAGGTTCTTTCAGTTCCTCTTGGGTCCCTGTTTGCCTTAAAGGATTCCCAGTACAGGACTTCCAATACCTCAAGCAATAACCAAACTACTGGTTATCTACCACCACCATATAAATACATTTCCAAAAATGTGTATATTAGGCAAAATTGCCTACAAAGGTGTATATTAGGAGCGATGCTGACAAATTTTCATGTGAACTTTTTTAAAAATAGCAAACTGAAACGCAGAGAGCTGAGCTTAAGAAAAATGAGAAGTCAACCTTCAAAGTCAGCCTTTTAAAAAACACACAAGCGCGCGCGCACACACACACACACACACACACACACACACACACACTCTATTGGTGCTCAGTGCCAAATGGTGAGGCGGCCACCAATGCAGCCTGATTCCAGAGCATTAGGTAGGAGGTCCACTTTACAGAGGCCTCCTCATGTTGGAACTGACCTGCTTAGGCAGGTTCATGTCAAAGGAAATTCTTTTTGCTTACTCTGCTCCCAAGTCATTTATTATATTTATAAAATTTTTATAGTGCCCTTCACCCAAGGATCACAGGAACGAATGAATGCAATATACATACCATCCCAGTTTAAAATGCCATAGATTGTTTAATTAGCCAAAAACCTGGGAGAAGAGGAATGTTACTTCCTGGCACCTTAAGGTCAAAAGCTGCACTTTCAATGGTAGCCAGTCAGGCACGTCAACTCTATGGGGCTGAGGCCTCTCCACCTGACTTGGTATAAGGTGTCAGTATCTTCCTATGCTTCTTAACTATACAGCTTAGTGACATGGCCACTGGCTCTTAGGAGCAAAGAAGAGGCTTTAATTTAGCTTCACCCTCCTTTCTGTAGCTTGTGGTTGATAGCTGGATCCAGGCAGGAAGCAGTAGAAGCCTAGCCTTGACCCTAATAATGTTCTCAGGCCTGCAGTCAGAAATAAACGTTGAGAAGCTGAAATGTGCTGAGGTACATAATCTCAAGTTCCACATCAACCCTGACAACAGTTGGATATGCTTCCAGAGTTGAAACTATGTGGGAAATCATGCTGGTCACATCCCTGGGGCTTCCATATCAAGTGGCTTTCTTAAGAAGGGATGGGAAATTTCAGGATCAGGGAGCCTCCCCAGGACCCAAACCTCTGGAGCCATTTTCCCCCATCTGGCCTGCTTTGCATCCTTCTCAAGTGTTTTTGCCTGCCTGGAAGGTGCCCTTGAACTGAAGCTGTGACAGCTCCATCAGTAGAGCACGAGACTCTGAATCTCAGCGCCATGGGTTTGAGCCCCACATTGGGTGAAAGACTCCTGCAATGCAGGGGGTGGACTAGGTGACCCTCATGGTCCCTTCCAAATCTACAACTCCATGATTCTCTGATTCCATTCTAACTCTGACCATGCTTCTTACTTGCCTGCACAGAAGCAAGTGGCTCCTCCCACCACTATCATGTGGCCCCAGAAGCTTGCCCTGAAGGCAATGTGGCCCTTGGGCTGGAAAACATTCCTCACCCCTGTTTTAAAGGAAGGAAATAAAAGGCAAACTCTGGATCAAAGATAACTTCAGAAGCAGAACAACAGGACTATCACCAGATGAGCAACAATTTCATCCTAGCCTCATTGTTTCCTCAGATTTTTTTTAAGCAAAAAAACCCCCCCTCTGTATAATGAGCACACTCCACACAAGCTGTGCAGAGCAAGGACTGATTCCAAGGGGGTACAGAGACCAGCAATAAAAAATGAAGGGGAGGGAGAGAGAATGAGAGGGAAAATGCCCCCAAACCTTCAAGCATGGACTTTGTGACATCTGCCATAGCATTGTTATCCAACACCATAATTTTTTTTGTGTCACAAATCTATAATAGTCTCAACTTTTATTTGTGAAATATCAGTCTGTCGGCAGCATCTCAGAGCTGGCAGGCGAGGACTGACAGATGCTTCGATTTCGCCTCATCTTCAGCTTAATGCGGCTCTCTCATTACACCAGCTCGAGCTGGGGAAATTATTCCTTCGCATTGGAAAGCCGACGTGCAGCCATCTGTCTCTGCGTGGTTATCAAAACTAATATGGTAATGTGGAAAAATTAAGGTCTTAAATGATACCTGGCAACTACCAAAAGACGCTATAGGACAAGGGGAACACCTAAACTTCAAAGCTTCCCTGAATCATGGAAGGTGTTGTATGAGCCTTCCCAATATTTAACCAAAGGTGAAAAAGGAGTAGGTCAAACATGCATCCTCACTTGCCTACAAACAGAGGACTCTCCTTGGTATTTTCTGATGGAAGGGCTTCCTAAATAGATCACCAGTATGCAGTAGTAATTAGAGAGTCAGGCTGGGACCTGGGAGACCCGGGTTAAAGTCAACATTCCGCCATGAAGCTCACTTGAAATTGAGCTTGGGCTAGATTCACTATCTTTCAGAGCACCCTACCTCATGGTGTTGATGTGAAGATAGAATGGGATGGGAGGAGAACAATGTGTCCCACCTTGAATTCTTTGGAGGAAAGGGGGGGCATATAAATGCAATCAATCAATCAATCAATCAATCAATCAATCAATCAATGATAAATAACCTTAAGGAAAGAGAGTGAAGGGGAGTATGTCTCCTGATCACAGCCTGCCTCACATAGTGAGAATTGCATTTATGTTTACATTATAGTATACATCTTGGAATGTATACTTTAACATATGCAATTTTTATGTAATCTGGTGTCCTCTTTTTTGGGTGAAAGCAAGCAGAATTAGAGCACCTCCAGCCTGTCAGCATTTTGTGAGAGGGAATCAGGCATCTAGCAGGAAATTTCGGTTTGCACCATTAACATGGATTTAGGAGCTGGGTTGCTCTTGTGCAGCAAATCCACTTCAAAAAAGAAACAGTACTTCTATGGTTAGGAAAGTATTGGGAAATGCATTGAAACAGGGGTGCCAACTTGAAGAAAATATGGGGGTCAGGTAAGCCCCACCCTAAATGATGCTACACATCCACACTATTTGAATGGCAATGCCCATCAATGTGGTGGTGGTGGTGTTCCCCTCAAATATTTTATGGGGGGGGGGCAAAGACCCCTCGGCCCCTAGGAGTTGGCTCCTATGCACTGACAGGTGGGGAATAAACGGATATTAACATGAAGGTGGGATGCGGGTGACGCTGTGGGTTAAACCACAGAGCCTAGGACTTGCCGATCAGAAGGTCGGCGGTTCAAATCCCCACGACGGGGTGAGCTCCCATTGCTCGGTCCCTGCTCCTGCCAACTTAGCAGTTCAAAAGCACATCAAAGTGCAAGAATAAATAGGTACCGCTCCTGCGGGAAGGTAAATGGCGTTTCCGTGCGCTGCTCCAGTTCGCCAGAAGTGGCTTAGTCATGCTGGCCACATGACCCGGAAGCTGTACGCCGGCTCCCTCAGCCAATAAAGCGAGATGAGCGCCGCAACCCCAGAGTCGGCCATGACTGGACCTAACGGTCAGGGGTCCCTTTATCTTTACCTAACATGAAGGTGCATAAACACCCCTCAAGCAACTCAAGAGGAATGCTCATTGTATAATCTCCCTGGGGCAAACAAATCAGAACGAATGCTCAGTAAAGACACTCTAACCACCACATAAACTTTGTGTAAGCAATTCAAGATGAATGCTCAATAAATAGGTTGTCTGGAGCAGTCCTTCATGAAATGGCATGATGATCAGGTTGGCTACTCAATGGCAGGCCCATCCATTGCTTGCTGCTGTTCAGCCTAATGTATCAGGCTGTGGTCAGCTCATGCTTTTCAAATAAAGTAAGTTTGTCCACAAGACAAAAATGTGCTGTCCTTAGCTTATAAATAAACTCCTTAAATGGCTAGAGTCCTAGAGGTCACCTTGACCACAGCACTTCCTTATCCGTTCTGCATATTCTGGGAACTCATGTCATCTAGCCCTTGTCTAAAATTGTTGTTATTTTCCAAAGCATAGCTTTGCATTTGGGAACATATCCATACTAGATTGGAGTATCTTATAACTCATGTCTGCTACTATTTGTTTTGACAAGCAGTATCTCCCTAGTTTTCCCCAGTCCTGCAAGGTAATTAGAACTGGAAATGCCATGGGAAGAGTTCAGAACTTTGTACAGGCATAGAATGTTCTCTCACTGAACTATGGCGTTCCTTAAAGATGACTGCAAAGTCAGCAAATCTCTTATACAGTGGTACCTCGGGTTAAGTACTTAATTCGTTCCGGAGGTCCGTTCTTAACCTGAAACTGTTCTTAACCTGAAGCACCACTTTAGCTAATGGGGCCTCCTGCTGCTGCTGTGCCACCGGAGCACGATTTCTGTTCTCATCCTGAAGCAAAGTTCTTAACCTGAAGCACTATTTCTGGGTTAGCAGAGTCTGTAACCTGAAGCGTATGTAACCTGAAGCATATGTAACCCGAGGTACCACTGTATATATTTAATGGAGGCGGTTCTGGAAGAGGAGGCAGCCAAATGGCAGTTGGCCCCCACTGAGCCAATGAAGGGGGCCTCACTGTCTCATCACACCTTCAGATGTTAGGTGAGAATGGCTGCTGATGGCAGAAGCTCTGGGAGGAAAGTAGCCAAATGGCAACCACTGGCCCCAGGTGAACCTCTGTCTCACCTTTCCATCAGAAGCAGCCCATGTGGAAAGGAATGCTGTTGGAGGCAGTACTAGGTAAAGGTAAAGGTACCCCTGCCCGTTCGGGCCAGTCTTGACAGACTCTAGGGTTGTGCGCTCATCTCACTCTATAGGCCGGGAGCCAGCGCTGTCCGCAGACACTTCCAGATCACGTGGCCAGCGTGACAAGCTGCATCTGGCGAGCCAGCGCAGCACACGGAACGCCGTTTACCTTCTCGCTGGTAAGCGGTCCCTATTTATCTACTTGCACCCGGAGGTGCTTTCAAACTGCTAGGTTGGCAGGCGCTGGGACCGAACGACGGGAGCGCACCCCGCCACGGGGATTTGAACCGCCGACCATGCGATCGGCAAGTCCTAGGCGCTGAGGTTTTACCCACAGCGCCACCCGCTTCCCAAGGAGGCAGTACTAGTTGAATCCAAATACAATGGATACTCGGAGTCCCTGGCAGGTGAGAAGACTCTGAGATGAATACTCTCTAAAGATAATAATCATGGTCTTGACAATTAATAGTCTGAGGTGGACAAGTGGAAGGTTAGACTTGAGCTTTGTTTCAAATGGGCACTGCCTGGATGGGTGTGAAAATAAAAAAAAGCAAGACAAGAAACCACATATTCTTCTCAAGACTGTGCTTTCCACTGAAACACAGACTCTGCCTTTTAGAGCATGCTATAGTACTTGGCTGTCAGACTCTTGATCTCCATGGAAACTGTGGAGCTCTCATTAAAATACTTGGGCCATCTCCCCCACCTTCTCCTTTTTTCAGGAGAATTATTTGTTAGGCTATATAAATACCAAAAGGAACAGGGTGCGGGGGAGATAACCTGGTGAAACAAAGAATAATTCGGCTTTTAGACAATTGCAATCTAGCATTTATTTCCTCTTATCCTGGGAGATTTTCTTGTACCCTTCAACAAGATCATTGTAATATGTGCGAGTGGTTCCCCCTCCTTTTCTTCTCCATCCCTTGCCTCCCCCACCACCTCCCATCATTCCCTGTAATCCTGCTGAATCTCATTCTTGCAAAACAAGCTGTTGAACTTCCATGGACAGGGATATATCAAAAGCTCCAGGGTGTCCATGTTGCCAGTCTTCCTGCTCACAAATTGCCACAACCACAAACTGTTGTTCATTGGAGATAACGGTGTTGTATCATATGTTCCTCCTCCAGCAAATACCCTCCCGCAGTTCCTTGTCTGGGGGTGGGCACTGGTTGGGTTAAGTGTCAGGTCCTACACCTCATCCTGTAGCCTGCTGGCCCCTCAAGTTCCTATAGAGTCCTTGCCAGTGCTATTTTTCTATTTTTAAAAAGTGGTACCACGAACTTACCACGAACCCTTGTTCTCTTATAATGGAAATGGAGCCCACCTGAGAGGTGCCAGAACTGAGTTCCGTCAGGTTCAGGCTGGGAAAAAAGGCCTGCTCCATAGGTGGCACAATGGGTCAGTGTGTCTGGTTGTTAACCAGAAATTGGTGGTTCAAGCCCAGTCAGGGATGGCTGTGGGCAGGATTCGTGCATTGCAAGGAGTTGGATTAAATGTCCCTTGGTACCCCTTCCAACTCTATAATTCTATGGTTCTATCATTCTCACCTCCCCCCTACTGGGCTATGGCTCAACTGGAACTCCAGTCAAACCATGTCTCTGCTCCTCCACATGCAGCTGCTGGGTGACCTTGGGTTAGTCACACTTCTTTGAAGTCTCTCAGCCCCACTCACTTCACAGAGTGTTGTGGGGGAGGAAGGGAAAGGAGATTGTTAGCCGCTTTGAGACTCCTTCGGGTAGTGATAAGGCGGGATATCAAATCCAAACTCTTCTTCTTCTTCCCTGAAGCCCCAATGCAAACAAATGAGTTTCTCTTCAGCTGGTCTGTCTTATCAGGCCCCACTGCAGGGAAGAGACATGGCAAGTTTTGTCTGGCTACAAGATTGTCCCCCTGCCATTCTCCACCAGCATTTCTTTATCCTGCATTCATGCAGGAGAGATACACAGAGGGGCTGTGGGGAGGTCCCTGGTGGTCCTTCACATAAGCCCCACTGCAAACAATCTGTCAAGAAGGAAGGGGCATCATAATACATAAAAGTGAGTCTCTGGGTTTGTCTTGTGGCCCATGGAGGGTTATCCAGAAGGTGTGGAAATTTACTGAATCATGTTCTAAACCATGGTGGGGGGAGAGCCAACACACATAGCACTCCAGATGGACGTCAGAGGGTGGTGCCATGGCAAAGGGGGCAACTGTATAAATCCTGGAGCAGGTTTATTGTATAAGCGTTGTCCCTTAAAGTGACATTCTATTCAGTTTGCATTTAAAGGGGAACTTATCTCATCGGCACATCCCTAAACAAGATGCAAACTGAAACACAGCTATCCTTTGAAAAGCTTACTTTTCTAAATGTTGAAATGCAGTTGTCTAGAAAACGAATGTGTGCTAAATAAATAAATAAGCTTGGACATTTTTTTCGCACGCACGCACACACACACACACACACACACAAATATGTGTGTGTCATGAAAAATTGTATATAATTGTGTACAAAGCCTTCCTTCTCTAAAATGCTGATATGCTTTATGTGCATGTAAAGGAGGAGGAGGAGGAGGAGGAGGAGGAGGAGGAGGAGGAGGAGGAGGAGGAGAAAGGAAAATATGGAGATCTGAACTTAAGGTTGGGAAAATGAGAAATGGAGAAGAACCAAAACTGTTATATTCTCTCATCCTAAAATTGTTTCAAGGGGCATTAGTAGAGATGGTAGGCACCTAGTACTTCTGCAAAACAGAGAGCTATGTTCTGCTTTTCATCCCTAGTTAGCCACTCACCTAAGCTCCCAAACTGAGTTGAAATTTTCCTGCAAATTTGGGGTGGGGCTGGGGGGATTCCACCGAAAGCTTTCAACTCAGCCTTAAATCCACCCAGAGCCCTGTTTTTGAGCCCTTTTTATGTCTGACAGCTGCCTAGCCCTCAAATCTCTATCTTATAACTAGTCATAACTTATCTTCCTTTTAGCCCTTTAAAGGTTGAATTATTAAACAATAATGTTGACTTTTGCTGGATTTCTTTTGTTTTTAAATGAACGTATTTGAATACCACCCTCCCAAACACCCCACCACCACCACTGCCTTTGTTTGACAGCCTTTTTAACTTTTTAAAATAATAATGTCATTGAGACCTGCTACCTGGCATTGGGAACATCTAAGACAGAGAGGCCCAAGCAAAGAACATATTGTAGGGCTAAACTCAAGAGACATTTGAAAGGTTAAATCCACCAGAGAGATCCCCAGTTACGATGAAGGAAAATTCCAGAATCTGACCTTGATTAAAGCTTCCAGTCATGGTGTGCTTTCCATTGTCTCAGCTGCAAGGCATTGAGATAATAACAATAAAAACACCCTTCATTCAAATCACTTATAGGCGGTTAGTTGAATAACTTTTTTTAGGAACTAAATTGGCTGTTTGGGAAAGGCTGTTTAAACAGCTGTGGGCAGCCTTGTACCAATTAATTATATTTAAAAACAAAACAAAACATCTATATGGGAGAGGGGTGCAAAAATGGGAGATCCTGCAAGAAGCTGCATGAATATTGAAATGTCCCCTGACCCCTGAAGCCTTTCTCTAGGTGTCCCTGTCTCCACACAGGGGCTTTTCAGTGGTGGCACCCCAGTGATAGAAAACGTCCTCAGAGGTTTTTGCCTGATGCCAACTATGTTATGCTTTAGGAATTGGGTCAGAACGCCTTTATTGGCCTCTGCTTTGAAATAAGCAGTGAATAATATGTACTGCTGTTTACAAATCCCACTCTGGCTCTATATATTTTATATTGCTTCATGCCAGCTTCTGCTACTTACCATTTTATGTTGCATTTTTATTCTTTAAAAAAATCAATTAAAAACAGAGTATCCCTTTGATTCAATTCACATATACTGTAAAGGCAAACCTACCAGATCTGCTATCTCTGAAACAATATACCTAACAGAAGCACAACCATCCTTTGGAATCGCATTGCTCCAAATTTTGCAATGCGGTTTCTGGGTGAAGTAATGTGTATACAAGAGCCAGTGTGGTGTAGTGGTTAAGAGCGGTAGTCACGTAATCTGGGTAACCGGGTTCGCGTCTCCGCTCCTCCACATGCAGCTGCTGGGTGACCTTGGGCCAGTCACACTTCTTTGAAGTCTCTCAGCCCCACTCACCTCACAGAGTGTTTGTTGTGGGGGAGGAAGGGAAAGGAGATTGTTAGCCGCTTTGAGACTCCCGAAGGGGAGTGAAAGGCGGGATATCAAATCCAAACTCTTCTTCTTCTACAAATGCATATAATAGGGTGAAGTGTGCATTAAGATGTGTAATGTAGCATATTGCAGAAATGCAATCTATTAGGAAAACTCTTTCGCAAAAATGTATGCCAGACAAAACTGCATACAAAACTGCATATTTTAGGAGAATTTTGCATTAAATGCCAGTGCATTTTTTACTTTAAAAAGCAATGGCAGATCAATCTGGAAGTGTGAAGAACTGAAATTAAGTTTGGAAAAATGAGAAACCGAGAAACCAAAATTGTTTGATTTATACATGTGATATGCTGCTAGGAAGCATCCTTGCTCCTGCAACCTGATTTCTCTTCTCTTTTTCAGTCCAGATCCCCATTCCTGCTCCTTGTTCTTACCAAGCCCTAACTGCCCCTGCAGAACAAAGCTTAGCACTTGAAAATCTTAAACTTTGGGTCCCATTGCCTTAATCTACACCACATCTTCCTGGCATTACTTTGATTTCACACCAGTGATCCTGGCCTTGAGCATCACATCTCAATGCCTGATGCCTGTCTTAGTAAATAAAACTGCTACCACATCCCACAGGGTTGCAGAGAGTGCAAATTCATTAGCACATCTAATGGGATTCACCAGGATATCCTCTCTCAAAAGGTGCTATGGAAGTAACATTTTCTTTTAATTAAGAGTGGCATGCAACTACTACAAACACTCTGCCTTCTTAGCAATACATGATCAACGTATTTGAAAGTGAGATTGCAAAGTGGGGGAGCTGGGCCTTCTTAGTTGCTGCAAATTTCTGAGATGACTAGAACCACTATTTTAGTCCTAACACCCACAGCCCACCACTGATTTTCAACATTCAGTTTCTGCTAACAGCAAGGACCAGATCCAGCTCTAATGAAGGATTGCTACTGAAAAATGTTTAACAGCATTGTAGCTAAAATGCCCAGTGAGGTCATTCATGCTCCTTGAATTAAAGACCCTTGTGGGGTTCAATGTATTTATTATATTGAGGGGAGGACCTGTGGCCCTCCAACAGCTGTTGGGCTCCAACTCCCATATCCCTTCTGTTGATTTTCAGTAAACAATAAACAAAAAGAAAAGGGTACAAAACATGGAGTACAGATTATCATTCACATAACAAAAGTGAAATGCCATATGAAGTTACAGCTTATTCACCAAGCAGATCTCTCCATAATGATACCTGCACCTCTGGAGGCAGATAATAGGGCAAGAAACACAAATCAAGTACTCTAAAGCTTGTCTTTTTAAAACTTGATTTCTAATCACCCTGCTGAGTTCACCCATCTGATAACCCATCTGAGTTAACCTATCTGATTTATTATCTCCCAGCCTCTGGTGAACCCCACCAGCCTTGCTAAGGGAGTTGGAGTGCAATGACATCTACGTTCCCCTTCATCAGCAGTCTCACTGTTGGATAGATTGCTGTGCAATGGCTGAATCTAGCAATTCTGTCATAAAAATGCATTTCCTGCATCAGAGTGAGGTCCATATTGGTATGGCCATTTTGTTTCCATGGTGGACAGAAGGTATATCTGAAAAATCGCAAGCAACTTATGCCTGATGTGGAACCCTGCTTGGTTTGGGCTCTGTATAAGATCTGGGAGACAACGTTCCAATGCTGGGAAGTCCCAGCAAATATTCTTTGCACTGTGACTGGGATGGGGATAGCTCTCCCCCTCTGAGGGCAGGTCTTCTTCTTCACCCATGGAGAGGAAATCTGCTATGCCCTGTGACTTCTGGGATCCCTGCCCCCTCCAGGACCACAAAGAGGCCAAAGAATTATACCCTTCAAGAATCAAGAAATAAAATATTTAGAGGGATTTTGAAAGCAACTGAACTATGAAAACTGAGCAGCAAAGAAACTGAGATGGCTTAATGTGCAATTCTACACCCAACTGTGGAGTTCAAATGGGATTTGCTTCTGCGAAGACCATGCTATTCCTTACCAACAGTAAACTAGACAGCATGTAGCTAAAAGCTAACAACTAATTCATACCAAAAGCATATCGGAACAAGGTGGCCACGAGATGTAGAGAGGCCAAGAAGGAATTAGATAAGGCTTTCAGGTGAAGGCTTTCCATAAACTGGGTGATACAACAGAACATCTTGTCTCACTAGCCCACAAATTCTCTTGGAACAAAGCAAGGCTTCCTGTGCATACGTCAATGTGTGAGAAGGATCATGTGGTGAGATGCAGTCCTAGAATAGGGATCAGGCAACCTTTTCAGTCTCTGCAAGTCAGATCCTCCCGTCTCCCTCCCCCTCTGGGTCACTTTGATATGTGAGTGGGGCTGCCCACCTGCCAGTCACCTGAAGTCACTATGATGTTAGGTGATAACTTCAATGAGGCCTACAGTAGGTGGTGATCAACTGATTGGCATTGACAGTGAGCCCTGCTTTGTCCATTTGAGGGCATGGTTTAAATTCAAATCGCACCTGCAAATGGACACTTTTCTTTCTGCAGACTGTGAAAGCTGTCTACAAAGAGAGAAAATGCCCAACTACAGATGTGCTTTGAATCAAAACCACATCTACAAATAGACAACTTCAGAAGAGCTTGCTGTCAGAGCCAATCAGCTGATTGGTGCTGCCAGCAAGCCATACTTGCCAATAAACAATTGGGAGCGCTCTTTAAGCTGCCATCACTTCCTTTGAAACTGCATCGTTATGAGCGAGATTCCTGGGGCATCTAGTCGGCCAGATGCTAGAGTAGATGCACCCTTGGCCTGATCCACCAGGCTCTTATTATATTCTTATATCAAACACAGCAACACATATGATATCAAATGGACATGGTTTGGGGGAAACGGCCTCATGGGTCAAATTAGGACCCCGCCAGACCTAATTTGGTCTTCAAGCTAGAGGTCCCTCCCTGCTGTTTTAGAAGATAAACAGGGATGGCAGCTAAATGGCCTGCCCATGACAGGGAGAGTTACTATGAGGAACACCAGAAGTTGCTTTAAATTAAATCAGTTCATCAGTCCAACTAACTCAGCAATTCCTATTCTAATTGGCAGAGGCTCTCCAGGGTTATAGATGGGAGTTATTTCCAGCCCTACTTGGAGATACCAGGGATTGAACCTGGTACTTTCTGCATGCAAAGCAGATGCTCTCACCACTCAGCTTTTAAGACAAAGAAACAGAGGAAACTGCTGTGTACAGAGTTTGACCATTCATCCATCCAGCTCACTATTGTCCACTCTGACTGGCAGTAGCTGTCCAGTGTTTTAAACAAGAATCGGAGAGTTGAAAGAGACCTCTGAGGTCATCTACTCCAACCCCCTGCTTATGCAGGAAACCCACTTTATCATTATTTCTCAGTCTTATCTGGAGATACCCCAAAATTGAACCTGGGGCCTCCTTCCATACAGAGCATGCTCACTATTCCTGAGATAGGGGAAATCAGTTCAGAACTCTGCATGTGCAAGAACCATGAAGAAAACTCTGAAGACATCCAGCACAGAGCTGGAGAGATTGAAAAGGAGGATACAGGAGGCATTTATGCTTGTTTCTTCATCTTTTTGTATGAGCTTCCTGGTTATTGTATCCAGGATATGTGTCATGATATCTTAAGATAGCAAATAATTGTTCTCCCAAGGTTTCTGCATAGAGTGCTCAGACAGAGAGCAAGTTTCGTCTGAAGAGGGAAAAGAAGAGGCTGCTTCATCGCCAACATAAAGGCACCTCACATTTCAAAAGGAGCCTATTTATCTGATTCAGATAAACTTCTCTTACTTGGAACAGACTCAGGGACGGCCCACTTCATCTCTGGGTTCAAGAGAAAAGTCACAACTCACTGCCCTCCTATTCTTTCATACCTAGAGGTGCTGTGTGTCAGAGAAACTCAAGAAAGGAAGGAGTGGACCAAATTTCAGAGAAGGGGGCAAAAATAATATTCCGGCTTCACTGAATTTATTTCAGACTTTCAGGACTTGCTGGGGTACAGACCAGTGTCCTTGGTTAATAAACAGCTCCAATTTCACACTACCATTCCAGATGTGTGTGAGAGCGAGAGACTACATGTGTACAAATGTAAGTAGTGTGCATCTAATGGTTGTGGAAGGCTGATGATGGTACCCTTAGGCCAAACTTCCAGAATCTTGTGTACTCTAGATGTTGTTGGACTCTGATGCCCATCAGTCACACACAGCATGACTAATGGCCAGGGATGATGGGAACTGTCATCCAAAACATCTGGAGGGCATCAGATTGGGGAAGGTTGCCTTAAGCCATCAATGGTTTTGTTCCATTTGTACCCTGCCTTCTCCCCAAATGATGCTCAAAGAAACTAACAGTAAACCACAAAATACTAAAGAACAGTACAATGCATAGCAGCATAAGAAGAGCCTTCTGGATCAGGGCCATGACTCATTTAGTCCAGCATCTTGTGGCTAACAAGGTACCTGTAGAAAACCCTGAAGCAGGAACCGAGCACAAGAGTGCTCTCCCCTCCTAAGATATCCAGCAATGGGTATTGAGAAGCATTACTGCCTTTGACCTCAGAGGTAGAGCACAGCCATCATGACTAGTAGCCATTGATAGATTTGTCCTCCATGAATTTGTCCAATTCTCTTTTAAAGTAATCTAAGCTGTTGGCCAAACAAAATAATAACAGTAAAAGGTCAGGTATCAATGCAATCAATAGATAGAGCACATGCTTTGCATGGAGAAGATTTGAGGTGCCACCCCCAACATCTCCAGGAAGGACTGGGGGAGATACTTCCATGGAGAGCAATTTGTTAATTTTTTGTATTTTGTTTAAAAGACGTATATATATATATTCAGTGATACCTTGGTTCTTGAATGGCTTAGTTGTTGAACAAATCAAACAGTTTGTCCTGGTTTGCAAACGTTTTTCGGAAGCTGAACATCTGACGCGGCTTTCACTTGAGTGCAGGAAGCTCCTGCAGCCAATCAGAAGCCATGCCTTGGTTTTTGAATGGCTTTGGGAGTCGAACAGACTCCCAGAATGGATTAAGTTCGAGAACCAAGGTACCACTGTACTAGGTATAAAAAGGACAATTCCTGGATGCCAAGATCTAGGTTTATAGCAAGTACTCTTTGGTGAGAGAACACCAGCAGAGATTTAAAATCACAAAATATGCAGCAAAGTAAAGTGTGGAAATAAAAGCAGCAAGACCTTCAAAATATCCCCTTCTAAGTTGCTTCCAAAGTTCTCCTCTTCTCTTAGCATAGAAAGAAGCCACACATTTGGCAAGTTAAAAATAGTTTACTTAAAACACTTCAAAGGTTAGAGTCAAGTGCTTTCTCATACAGCAGCTACAAAAGACAGGCAGTATAACTTAGGTTCCAAAAGTGGTAAATGTTTTTAAATTATTTGTATAGAGACACAAAGATGGCCTGATTAAGCCACATGGTCTAAGCTTGGAGCATCCAGCTTAGACCTCCTTATCGGTAGGGTTGAAGAGAGAGTAACCCTTTCTCCCAAGATGAGTGTGTGTGGCCTTGCTAAGCCTGACAGGACCACATACTCTATTGTCCTAACTGATGGATTTAGGGGAGCGTGACCAGTTCAATCACACTGGGTGTGGAGACTTAGGAGCGCCAGAGGGGGTTCCACAGCTATTATGTAGAATTGAAGGCAAGAGGCGGGGGCATCAAATTTGGGCACTGAACGGGACACTGCTAATATTTGAGACCCCAAGATCCGCCACTGGTCTTAACCCCTTCATGCATTAATTAGAGTTAAGCATGTTGGTTATATAGGACTGAATATCCCACACAATTCAGTGTTAAGTCCAGTTTCTGTGTCCTTAAGCTGCTTGTTTATACTGCCACCTAGTGGTGCGGAGAATTTTACATTTTCATGCTTCAGATTTCCCATATGGTATTTTGACAAGACAGTTCATCTCTCCATATTGACATGGAAAAGGTACCACAAGGTAACTTTTCGTTATTGTCTTGATTGGAGGCATAAGCACAATGGTGGAAGCCCCAAGCGACTTATGTTATTGAACAAGACTTTCTGCCCACTACAACTGCAACTCCTTTTCATAGTCCAGGTATGGGGAACCATGGATGCTGAGATGTTGCTGGACCATGACTCTCATCATCTCTGACCACTGGCCATCCTGGATGGGGCTGATGGGGGCTATAGTACAACAATATTTGGAGAGCCACAGATTCCTTATTTCTGCGGCTGCACTTTGACTTTCTCTAACACTTCTTAGTGACTTCCATTGTTTGGTGCACTCCCGATGTTGTGGACTACAAATCCTAGCATCCCTGACACTGACCCCTGTTGGCCAGAACTGATGGGAGTCCAAAATATTCAGTGTTGGATGTGAAACTATCCATGTATATGGATCATGTATATGATGTATATATTGGAAGTTAGGGTTAGAGCAAACCATGATGCAGGCACTAGGGTCATACCAATGCCAGAGGAAGGCAGCCATATTTGCACACACACCGATCCCTAACTATATTCTTGTGTGGTTCCCTTTGCTTTATCCCAGTTGTGGTTTATGCCTCTAGGATTTCATTGGGTCAGGGGCTAAAGAGAACTCTCTGTGATTGACGGTCAAAAAGTACAGTTTTATCAGCAAGGACCCACAAAGCCAAACAACTTCAGAGAAGTGCACTCAACAGAAAATGACACAGATTTCATTTTATGGAGCTACATGTGAACACCATATTCTTTCCCTCACTCATCTAGAAGACAATATTGAGCTAGAGGTACCAATAGCCTCAGGATAAGGCAGCTCTCTTCATTTATATAGCCTTAGGAGTTCACAATCTGTGGGTTCCACCAGTGGTCTATGGATTCAGGTGATCCATGGAATGAAGATGAGAAACAGCACTTCCATCACACTGAATATTCATATTGATTTTCAATCACATTTTAATTGCATTTATTTCTTGTACAGTGGTACCTCGGGTTACATACGCTTCAGGTTACATACACTTCAGGTTACAGATTCCGCTAACCCAGAAATAGTGCTTCAGGTTAAGAACTTTGCTTCAGGATAAGAACAGAAATCAGGCTCCAGTGGTGCGGCAGCAGCAGGAGGCCCCATTAGCTAAAGTGGTGCTTCAGGTTAAGAACAGTTTCAGGTTAAGAACAGACCTCCGGAATGAATTAAGTACTTAACCCGAGGTACCACTGTATTTCTTGTATTAAAATTTGAGTTCTATGGAATTACAGTTGCTGCAACAGGCAGAAAAATCATTAAGTAGTCCACCAAGTAGGGTTGCCATGTGCCCTCTTTTTTTTCCAGGACACGTCCTCTTTATCAGGGGAAAATTTGAGACATGTTGCATTTATTTGCTTTGAATGGCCATCATAGCGTCTCCTTTTTTGCTCTTCAAAATATGGCAACCCTACCACCAAGACTCTCAGCAATTTTCAAGTAAACCATTGGGAACCACTGGGCTAGAACACTGGATGTAAAGACCATAGTTCTCTCCTTTTACATTTTTTTCAGTTTCACTCAGCAGCCGAAAGGAGGAAATTAAGGCACCTTCTTCTTCTGCAAAAAAAACCCTAAGAATCACTTTTATCCTTTCCTAATATCAAACATGTATCTTATAATTAAATTTCAATCCCTCCCCCCTGCTCTCAACTAGGATCATTCATTTGACAGATCCTGCAGTGAGATTATTACAAGATTATAAACTATTGTCAGTCAAATTATCAATGCGGGTCTGAAAAAAACCCCTCAACATTTTGTCAATGCTGAGAGCAGATGTGGGAGGGAAGGAACAATGAATGACAAGAGGTTGTCAGTTCTTGGTTAGAAGTAATTGGCACAGAGGAGACAAAAGATGAATCAAGTGAAGAAGAAAAAGAGTTTGATGGCAAAAGCTCTCACATTTCAAGACTTCTCCTAAATAGGAGGACTAATGCACCGGAGAATGAATTGAGTCTTGAACTATGATGTTTCAATTTATTGATGATGCAATATGACTTCTGCTTAAAGTGGTTGAGTCATTCATTCATTCTGCTTAAGGTGTTTTCTTTAAGTTGGGTGAGCACCAGCCTGAAAAGAACTTAAGTAAAATGAGGTTGGCAGGAGCAAGTTTACAGAGTGCTCAGTGACAATGAAGAATGTAAGAGGGCAGCAATTTCCATTCTAACTTGTATTTGCCACAATCACCCCTGTTTCTGTTCTGCTGCAGTTCGCTTTCCATCAAATACTATGTTATTCATCTTGCTCTCTGCTATTTAGCATGAGTTGCATAACTACTTGTGCAATGTATGTAGTCTACATTCATTTCGGTGTAAAGGAAACTTCAAAACAATGGGGGTGGGCAATTAATTACATATTGTTTGGAGACTCAAAAACAACAACAACCCCACGATGAAAATGAATACTGGACTAATTTCCATTCCTGACAACAGGCCTCTCTTTCCACCACAGAGTTACAATTCCCAGAATTTCCTGGGAAGAAGGTTGTACAATGACAATAAATGTATTATTATTATTATTAAGAGGGATAGACCATTAAACCAGCCTGGGAAGTGTAGCTCTGAGAAGGTTTCCTAAGCACTCCCAGCACCCTTAACAAACTTCAGTTCCCAGGATTCCTTGGGGTAAGCCATGACTGTGGCATCATTGTGCTTTCAATGTATAATGCATATAGGACCTAAGCTCACTGTTGCTGAAGCAACATCAAAGCTCTGTCCCCTTATGGAAAAGCCTGAGCCCCACATACGGACTGGCCTGGCCTGAGGCCAGTGGCGTAGCGTGGGTTGTCAGCACCCGGGGCAAGACAAGTAATTTGCGCCCCCTAACCCGTGGATTTGTGCCCCCTAACCCTAACCCCCAGATGTTGCGCCCGGTGCGGCCGGCCCCCCCTGCACCCCCCATGCTACGCCACTGCCTGGGGCCAGTGCCTGCATCATACAATAAACAGGGCTATGTTGAAGTATCCTACAATAGAAACAAATGGCTTATGAGTCACCCAAGATGTACAGGCCTGGTTTAAGGATTGCTATTAAAGAAAGGTTAGAGACTGTTTAACACACACTTGTTTCCTGACTGTAATAAATCTTAACATATAAAGAACCCACACCATTCTCCAAATTATTGGCAGTAAATGTTTTAAAGCCCACCACTAAAAGAAAGAAAGGGGGGTTTAAACTACAATAAACATCAGTGTGTCCAAAACCTTTTAAAAATGACAGCTGCAGTTCACAGACCATTCAGACTGGAGCAGTTTCATGGAACAGGGCGGAAATATCATGAGCAAGGCAGCCTATGAATGGCAACCCATTCTCTCCCTCCCCGCTAGGAATATCGATTTTGTTTTGGTTTTAATTGTACATTAACATTCAGCGTTGACATTAAACGCTTGCTCCCCATGGGATCAATGGACAGAAAAAGCCTACTTTTACAAGTGCATATCATGGCTGAATAAAATCAATCACTCTGAAGCCCAAGTGTGTAACAGATTCCATGGTACAGGCATCATCTGCTCCCCTATGCCAATGCCTCATGATTACTTTTAATCTTATAATAATCTCCACTCATATTAAAGTAATTGAATATCTACACTTCTACAGGGTAGCAGAAATATTCCAATCGCTCCCTGACTCTTACAAGGTCTGTTTTTTCTCTACTTGTGTTTTTAGAAGAGTCTTAAGGTAACTGGGAGCTGTGGCTGAGACCATATAACACCGGTTCAAAGTGTTGGTGCTGACCTTTAAAGCCATAAATGGCCTAGGTCCTGTATACCTGAAGGAGCGTCTCCACCCCCATTGCTCAGCCCAGACAGAAGGCTCCGAGGGCCTTCTGGCGGTTCCCTCCCTGCAACAGGTGAGGTTACAAGGAACCAGACAGAGGGCCTTCTCGGTAGTGCCTACCGCCCTGTGGAACACCCTCCCAGCAGGTGTCAAGGAGATAAGGAACTATACAACTTTTAGAAGACATCTGAAGGCAGCCCTGTATCGGGAAGTTTTTAATGTTTGATGTTTTATTCTGTTTTTAGTCCTCTGTTGGGAGCTGCCCAGAATGGCTGGGGAAACCCAGCCATATGGGCGGGGTACAAATAATAAAAAAATCGTTGTTGCTGTTGACTGCCTGAGCTCTTATATCCCAGCCTAATGGTTGAAATCATCTGGAGGAACAGTGTTAGTTGTCTCCCATGTTACAGAAACCAGACTGGCCTCAACCAGAAGTCCAGCATTTGGTGCCACTGGTCTCATGCCCTGGAGGACTCTTCCTGCAGAGATCCAGTAAGACCATCACTTTTGACTTCCATGCATCTCTTGAATGCCTTTTTATGTGACAGGCCTTTGCAGCTGCTTAATTTTTTGACTAGTCTATTTGCCTGAGATTGCTGACCCAACAGCTGTCTGTCCTTTTTCTGCTTGCTGAACCACCTGGTCAACTTTTCCCCTTACCCTCAGCTCTGAGACTCACAAATTAACATAGGAAGGTTCTTTTTATTAAGTCAGACCATTGGTCCAATGGTCCCAATGCCATCTACACTGACTGGCAGCAGCTCTCTGAGGTTCCAGGCAGGGGACACTCCTAGCCCCACCTGGAGATGTTTGGGGTTGAACCTGTGACCTTCTGAATACAAAGCAGATGCTCTTCCACTAAGTTCTTACCATTCTCCACCTCTTTTTCTGTCCTTGGCAGATGTCAGTGTGATTGGGCTATTTCACTCTAGCTGTGGATTCATAGACTCTTATAGAATTGTAGGGTTAGAAGGGACCACAAGGGTCACCTAGTTCAACCCCCTGCAATGCAGGAGTCTTTTTGCCCAGTGTGGGACTCAATCCCATAGTCCTGAGATTAAGAGTCTCATGCTCCACCAGCTGAGCTATCCAACGGAGACTGAGCGATCCAAATATTCCCTCAAGACTTCTTAGATGTAAACGCATGTCCTTTCAATTAGAGATTCAGGCTGTGTGTGTGTGTGTGTGTGTGTGTGTGTGTGTGTGTGTGAGAGAGAGAGAGAGAGAGAGAGAGAGAGAGAGAGAGAGAGAGAACACAGAGCATTACTAAATTCCAGACACTTCTGGAAGTAGCATGTGAGACTAGTGTAGCATGGGAAGCAACACTATTGTTGGGAAAATTGAACCCAATTTCTGACAAACAACAGGCGTTTATTTCTGCTATCAGCAAAACTAGCCCCAGCTCACAAGTTGACACATTGTGGTTGCTGTTTGGGCCAATTCTTGGAAAGAGCCAGGCAATATCCTCTCCTCCATCTTTCATTTGGGGGTTGGCATTTCAAAGGACTTGGAACGAATGCCAGACAGTTTGGCAAGTCTCTAATTGACTGTTTCAGGGCAGTAAATTAACAGGAGGTCTCCCTGCTTCTCTTTCTGTTGTTTTTCTTCTTAATTTTATCAGGCGGACGGCTGCTTGGCAAAGGGGACCCACATTCTCCTCTGTGTGAATTCTGGGAGTGGGGTAAATACCTCTGGGAAGATATAAACTTAAGTTGCAACAACAGCAAAAAGTAGTTACACAGTGCGACATACTGAAATGAATGTGCAAGCAGTGTGGGCACCAAGAGACTATGTGTTCCAACATCAATGGTGCCAGTCATTTGGCATTAAAATATGCGCCAGCTGCAAAGCCTTGGATCTGGATAAGTCAGAGAGTGCTGGCAGGCTGACAAGGTGCTGCTTTGGAAACATAGGGAGCTGCCTTATATTTAAGTCTGACAATCAATTCCTCTAGCTCAGCATTGTCCCACTGACAGGCAGCAGCTCTCCAGGGGTTCAGATGGGGGACATTCACAGTCTCACCTGGAGATGCCAAGAACTGAACCTGGGACCTTCTGCGTGGGAAACTGATGCTCAGCTGTTGAGCTCAGGCCTTCCCCTTGGACAGAGATTGGCAAATCAGTTAATTCTGGTTTCTCCCACTTTCTCATTTTTCCAACCTTTATCTTAGTTCCTCACATTTTCTTATCAGTTTGCCAATTGTTATTTTTTAAGTCCTCTTGAAATTGGTGCAGTTTTGGGGGTAATATACACAATTTTATATGCAGCACAGGATTCTAAAGACAGGCACAGCAGAGAGAAAAGGAAAAATACACAGCCTACATGAACACAAATTGTGCATTTAAAAATGAGAGTACAGGCATCCCCACACTTACATGTCATCAGTTTGCACATGACCATGTATACGTGCGGTGCTTGGACATAATTAAAAATGAAAAAAATTCTAACCAGAAATGGTGGGAGAGAGCTGGAAAGTACATTGTGGCTCGTAAGGAGACCCGTCTGAAGAGCCTGAAGAGGACATCAGTGAGCCAAACATCCAGAAAAAAGAGACTCCAACAGCTACAAAATGGCATGCAGGAGTTCTTGCTGCCATGCTACCCTGCACAACAGCTGTTGGACAGGAAGCTATATGTACTGCAGGGAGCTCATCACTTACGTGCATTTCAATTATGCACATGGGGGCCTGGAATGTAACCCCAACATAAAATCTATGAACGGAGAAGAGAAAATTAAGGGGTGACAAGATAGCAACCTTCAAATATCTGAAGGGCTGTCATATAGAAGATGTAGCCAGCTTGTTCTCTGTTGTTCCAGAGGGCAGCTCTAGGACCTATGTGTGGAAATAGAAGGGCAAGATATTTTTACAAACTTCATTAGGAGTAACTTCCTAACAAAAAACAAATATTTAAAACATAAGAAGAACCCTGATGCATCCTAGACTGGGCACACATGACATTTTATTCTAGAATCCATTGAGATGCAGCACTTCACCCTTTATATAGCCCACACCCATAGAATCATAGAATCTTAAGGTTGGAAGGGACCCCAAGGGTCCTCTAGTCCAACCCCCTGCAATGCAGGAATAGCAGTTAAAGCATCCATGATAGATGGCCATCCAACCTCAGCATACAAACCTCCATGGAAGAAGAGTCCATCACCTCTTGTGGGAGTCTGTTCCACTGCCGAACAGCTCTGGCCAAGCTAGTTTCGCTGCATATTTTTGCCCCTAAGAAGCACTTCCCGAGAAGCTGCTTTTATTCTGAGAATGAAAGCTCATTTCAAATTAATTCTGCATTGCCCCTTAGTGTGTCCATTTGAAAGCAGATGCAGGCAGTTCTGCCCAATGACATCATGGGTGGATGTATACCAAGATTGTAATGACCACTTCCATCTTTATTCACCTGGGCATGTGCAGGGGGCGTAAAGGCATGGATAACCTAATCAAATGGATATCCAACAACCACACCCATCAATCTAGATGGAAAGCAGCATGTTGAGGAAGAGCATTAATGAGTCCAGACTGAGAAAAACTAAACTATTGTGCTACAAATGGGTTACTGTGTATGCAGCTCCACTCCCCTAGTGGCCAACCAGATGCTTCTGGGAACTTGAAGGCAGGAGCACAAGAGCCCTCTCCCCTCCTGCAGTTTCCGCCAAATGGTATTCAGAAGCATTACTGCCTCCAACAGTGGAGGTAGAACATGAAGACATCAAGGTTAGTAGCCACCAATAGCCTTACCCTCCATGAACTCCCTAATGGTAAGAGCTGTTCAACAGTGGAGCAAGCTGCCTCAGGGGGGCAGGGGGAAGTTATCCTTCACTGGAGGTATTTCAGCATCTGTAGTCACATCTTTCAGGGATGTTGTACTTGCATCCTCTATTGCATTTTTGTAATTGTTATGCCTAGAGGACATGGAGGCATCAACCCCCCCATTTTTTTGCCATCTGTTTGGAAGGGCAATTCTATGAAACTAACAACTGTGAACACCGTAGAGAATTTGCTTGTCTCCTGACTTTATTTGCTAGTCTTTTTATCAGCTTACTTTTTACTGACTATGTTTGTTTCCCATTCATTGAATTCAACGTGACTTACCTCTAAGCAGACAGGGTTACAACTGCAGCCTTCATGCAGTTGTGCTTCCCTCTCATTGTAGATGTTCCTTTAGATTTCCTGGCTATACATCAAATGCATGGGTGTTGCTTTAAGACACAAAAGGCATCCAAGTTAATGCAAGCTAGTTTGCAGCAGTAGCTTTGATGGAATAATTGATTTATACAAAGCAACTACCCTAAGCAAACTGCATGACGCTGGAAAGGCGCATTTGGCTGAGCAAGCAGCCACCATCAGTTGAAATTATGGGCTATGTATATACTTAAAGCAAAACGCTTCCCCACAAAGAATCCCAAGAACTGTAGTTTACCTCTCATAGAACTAGAATTCCCAGCACCCATAATAAACTACAGTTCCCTGGATTCTTTAGGGGAAGTAATATGTTGGTGAATATGCAGCCAGCCATGGTGGGAAAAAGCTGCTTCATCCAAGCTCCCTACATAAAGATGATGCACATTGTATTACCCAATTTGCAGGTAATTGTCATGTAAAATGGTGTAGGTTGGTTGGTCTTCCCAGGTGTGGTGTATCTATCTACCTCATTACAATGGTACCTTGGTTCTCAAACTTAATCAGTTCTGGAAATCTGTTCCAAAACCAAAGCATTCCAAAATCAAGGTGCACTTTCCCATAGACAGCAATGCAAAATGGCTTAATCCGTTCCAAACTTTTAAAAACAACCCCTAAAACAGCAATTTAACATGAATTTTACTATTTTATGAGACCATTGATCCATAAAATGAAAGCAATAAACAATGTACTGTACTATAAAATAAATAAAACAGTATTGTAGATGATAAAATAGAAATTTTTAAAAAATCTTACCTGCACTGATGATAGTCATTGTTTGGAATTTATTCATTTCCACAGTCACACAATCAATCAATCAATCAATCAATCAGTAGCTGAACTGGGATCCACACAGTCACAAAAACAAATTAACTGAAAAAGCATCAAAACAAAAAATGCAAAATAAATAGCAAAAACAACTTCACCAAATGTAAGCTCCAAATATCACCTCAGAACATTGCAATTGGAAATGGAAGGCTTGAATTATAATGGGGGGACGGACACAAATCAGCAGTGCAACAGGAAACACAGGGGGACGCAAATCAGCAGCGCCTTCCTGTTCACCCAGGCATTTGGTGGCTGAAGTATTATTGATCCTGGCCTCATTGAAACTTGGACTCAGCTACATTAGGAAAGCAATAGTGATTTGAATGAGCTATAAACATGCAACATCAGATGACGACAGAGAGCAGGAAATTTTAAAACACGATTTTCCACAGATATTTCCCCCTCTCATTTCTGACTTATTTATAGCGTTTATTTTCCCGTGTTTAGATCCATCCACTATTACTTATGAGGGTATGTGACCATTTTTATTTTTTTGATGTTCTTAATTCCTTTCAGATGTTTTAAATATATTAAAATTTTATTTTAATCACATTGTTTTCCTGCTTGGTTGTTTTCTGGCCTCGTCCCTTTGGGGAGGAAGGGCAGGATAGAAATTTAATAAGGTCATCATCATCATCATCAAGCATGGCTGCATACACATTATACATTTAAAGCACATTCAAGGCACATTTCCTCCCTCAAAGAATTCTGGGCACTGTAGTTCACCCCTGTATAGCGTTACATCCCATCACCCTTAACAAACTACAGCGCCCCTGATGGCAGGGGGAATGTTTTTTTAATATGTTTTGAAGGCATATTATGTACGCAGCCAAAGTGCCTATTTTGTCAAATGTATGCCCAAGAATCAGCTAACCCTAAGCCTAACCCAAATGGGAATTCCTAAGCATCCGTTGAGCAAAATGCAATACAACAAGATGTATGCACAGTTGTATACACTGATTTCACAAGATCATTTTGCCCTGCTTGCTTGATTCATGCTGAGCATCTATGGAAGGGAATCCCTCATCATTAGACAGGTAGGCCAACTGGAGACCACCTTATGCACCTGCTCCCACTGCATTCTACAGGAATGTCTTTCATTGAAGTCCCTCAGGTATCAGAAGCCCTCTCCGCAGTAGCTCAGAGCAGGGCTTTCAGCATGACAGCACCTGCTTAGTGGAAGATGTTCCCTGTTGAGATATGACAGTCGCCCACTCTCTGTACTTTACAGAAACAACTGAAGACATTTTTGTTTCGACAGGCTTTCTCAGCCAGATAAATAGGTCCCTGTTTCAAGGTGTTCATTTTGCATTGTTTTAAAACTTATCTTCAGGGGAGGTTTGCACTGTTTTCAAAATGGTTTTAAGCTGTTTCCATACGGTGCCTGTAAATCACCTTGAGGCATATAAGGAAGGTGATTTATGAAACAAGGAGGGGGAGGGGGAGGAGGAAGAAGAAGAAGAAGAAGAAGCCATAGAACCTAGCCTGTTAAGCATATAGGAACTTACCTTATGTTAGATCACATTTTTAGCCATATTCACTTTATTTTTATTCCCCTCCCCCCAAATTTTATGTATTTATTTTGTTTAAGTAAGTAGTACAGAAAACAACAACAACAACAACAACAACAAAGAGAGAGAAACAGATTGAAAACAATCCAGAAACACTGAAAGTAAATATTACATATCATTTAATACTCTCCCCCTCCCACCCGCAGCTTCCCTCCGCTACAATTTGACTTCTTTGAATCTCTATTTCCACCTTTATCTTTGCATTCTCCAAATGTATCATTCTTTGTATTTCTTTTATCTCTTCTCTTTTCCAAATCATAGATGTACTTTGCATTTTTATTCTAGGCATATTAGCATATCTTTCTTAGAACAATATTTTAACATATAATATTTGAAACATTTCCATTCCTTTTTTAATTTTTGATTTGACTGATATCATATGATTGAGGTTAGCTTTGCCAGTTCTAAATATTCATTTAATTTGCAAATCCACTCCTCTTTTGAGGGCAAGATTTGAGATTTCCATTTAGAAGAAGTCACTACCTTGGCTGCCGTAGTTGCATATAGAAAAATTATTTTTTCCACTTGCGGTATATCTTTCCCTATCAAGCCTAGGAGATATGCCTCTGGTTTTTTAACAATTGGGATCTTCAGCATTTCCTCATGTATTACTCCCCAAAATTTCTTAATCTCCTCACAACCCCACCACATGTGTATTGTTGTTCCTGCTTCTTTGCCACATTTCCAACAGAGGTTGGATTTCAATTTATAGATTTTGGCCAGCTTAACTAGTGTTAAATACCACCTGTGGAACATTTAAACAAAATTTTCTTTAATCATGTAAGAGGTGGTAAATCTTATATCCTCTCACCAGGATTTCTCCCATTGCTCTAAATATATCGTATGTCCAACATCTTGAGCCCATTTGATCGTAGTTTCTTTCATTTCTTCATCCATCAATTCCCAATCAAATAAAAGATTATATGTTTTAGACAGTATTTTCTTATTATTTTGTAATATTGTGTTGCTCAGTTTAGAATCCTCTTTTGCAAAACCTTTTTTTAGATCTGAATTAAATACACTTCTTAGTTGCAGGTATTGCCATCTATCTGACACATATTGTCGTATCTTCTCATAGGGTTTTATTCTGAGTTTTCCTTGATCTTTCTCCAGTAGTTGTCTATATAATGCCCAGTTTGTTCTCATATTAAGCTTTTTCACAGCATGCGCCTCCAGCGTCGAAAGCCACCAGGGGGTTTGTGGTTCCAATTGCAATTTATATTTGTTCCAGACTTTATATAATGCATTCCTGAGTAAATGATTTGTAAAAACTTTATGGACTTTTGCCTTCCTGTAAATGAGATATAGCCACATTCACTTTAAACATCCATGGCCTCCACCAAAGAAACCTGCAAGATGTAGCTTTTTATGGTTGTTAGGAGGGGACTTTGTCCACCTGGTTGAATAGTGACCCTCCAGGGTCTCAAGTAGAGGCCTTTCCTATCCCTTCTATCTGAATCTTTCTTATGCCATGGGCTAATCTGGAACTGTATACATACACAATGTGCAATCTAACCACTGAGCAATGGTTCCTCCTTCCAGCAGGAGTCCTCCCCACTCTCCAACAACCGACAGCACCAACTCGCCAGAATTCCACTAGGCACTGCAGTGTTTGGTGAAACGTCTTTCTGTGAGCATGAGAAACAGGGCTGTGCATCTCTCTGCAGTCATTAGAGTACCGACTGTGGCTTTTATGGAGGTTCAGCAATGGGCTTTAATTAAAAAAATGTGCAAGCAGGTTATTTCAAGAGAAACAATGACTGTAGACACACACACACACACCCTCTTCTCTCCCTGGCCAGATCATCACCAACCCATGCCTTTATAACATTAGAACAAAAGATGAGCCTTGCTGGATCAGGCCAATGGCCCATCTAATCATAGAATTACAGAATCTTAGAGTTGGAAGGGTCATTAGTTCAATCCCTTGCAATGCAAGAATCTCAACTAAAGCATTCATGACAGATGACCATCCAACCTAGTTCAGCATACGCTGGCCAAGCAGATGCCCCAATGGGAAGTCCAGATTCCAGAGGCAGAAACAACTTTGTGATTCATCCTGTCTTCAGAGGCATGTTGTCTCTGATGCTAAAGGCAATAGAGCCATTGTTATACAGTGCTTTGAGGACAATTTGGACTTAAAAGAAGAGAGAAGGCTCACCCATACTGTTTAATGTGGATTGTAAGCTTCCTGTTCCTTGATTAATTCTCAGTTGTCCATATAATGTTCCCCTATAAATCACTGCCCAAACTTTCTCCTCCCTTAGTCTGCATTTACTCATTCCTTCCCCTTTTCGTAGTATCCCTGGTAAGAGAAAATCCAGACTGGGGAAAGGGTGGGGAGGCAGTGATTTAGAGGACAACGTCATATGAACAATGGAGAATTAATAGAGGCACAGGTTTCTTCGTGTCTACATTAAATGACAGTATGGATGAGCAGAGAGAGAGAGAGAGAGAGCGCACCAACAGTATCTGAAGTGACCAATTCATACAATCAAACTGATGGTGTCCCCATTCCCCTATAAATAACACAAACAACCAGTCCATAAAACCCAATTGATGGTATCTATATGCCTCCATATTTGACGTATTATTGAGATTTTTCCTTAGGTTTCTCTTTGAGAAAACCCATCCTTCTTCCTCAACAGGCAGGGGGGGGGGAGATAAAAAGAGGAGCATCATGAAAGCTTCCAGAGCTGTATCGATCTTGCCTCCCATGTCCAAAGAGAATTGTTTACGTGCCGAGCATCAGAAAGCTCACAATTTTTTTTTATTGTAAATACTCATCTCCCCTGCATAGACACCAAAGAGCTGAGGGTGCCTGTTATTATACTTTCTACCTGAACATCTTGCTTTTCCCTAAAAAGTTTCCAGGCACAAGCAATCTCGACATCTGTTTCAAGGAACTCGGCTGGAAACGCAGTTCCGCGCAGCCAAATTGCTTGTGCTTCTATGGAGGAAATGGCTATTTATTTTATGCTGCCATCTGGGCTCTAAATAGTATCTTTTGTCATTTGCGGCCTTGAGTTTGGTTTTCTCCCCTTTTTTCTTCCTCTCCACCAGATATAAAATGAAATGCTTTCTAAATTTGTTTGTTGTATACCACACAAACTTTTTTTTTTAATGTAAAAAAAATAAAATAAGAAGTGTCACAAATTACTTGGGGAGATTGAGTTGGCCATGAGAGTTGGAATCCTTAAACTTTATAAATACCTAGGTATCTGTTGGCTTGCTGAATTACTGTTGTTCTGTATATCTGGTTATTTTAAGCTATGTTAGAATATGGGGCTTCTCTAGATTAGAAGGAAGAAATGTGGTCTCCCAAGTACTCAAACTCCAGGGTAGATTACTGCAATGCACTGTATGTGGGACTTCTCTAAAAGACAGTACAGAAACTACTGCTGGTCCAAATACCATCACCACTGAGTGGGATGGCTGTACTCCAATTTAGGATATATTGCATTGGCTATGTATATACATTACCAGGCCCAGTTTAAACTGTCGGTCTTATCATTTAAAAACACTGAATGACTTGGGTCCTAGGTACTTAACAGATTCCTATATTCTCCTGTCCAATATTAAGATCTTAAGAGAGACACTTCTTGTGGTTGCACTAATGAGTGGGGCACATTGCATGGTGACACCCCCCCCCCCAGAGAGGACCTAACCTGTGATAGTTCCTCAGTAATAGAGATCTCTAACTTCTGAAATACAGCTGGCATTGTTGTCTCTGTCTATTTTGATGGCAAATAAAAGCAATTTTATTTTCCCAGGCTTTCCTTGGGGACTAATGGGAGACCATCTTGGCTGTCTCTTAGTGCAGACCCAGGTCATTGAGCGTGAGCTTCCACAGCCAACTCCCACCATGAACCACCATTGCCAGAATTGGCAGCCACAGCAGCAGATACATTCTGTGCTTATGCTCATATATATTTTTTGTCTTGCTAATTATGCTCTCTTAAATGCACATTTTATATTTGAGTTCCTTTAGTAAGGTTTTATTTTGAAATATATAAGGTGGGTTTTATTTTTTGTTAACTTTGCTGCGTTAAATGTGCATTCTGTTGTTGACCTCCACTGCAATGTTTTGTTTTTGAAATCTTTAAGATAATGTTTTAGTTTCCTGTTATGTATGTTGCTTTATACTTTATATTTGACTTTCTTCTATAATGTTTTATTTTGGGTGGTTTCATTCGATGTTTTCAAGTAGGCTATAAACCGCTTTGAGATTTTTTTCTCTTAAGAATGTAAAGCGGTATGGAAATGAAACACCCTGGGATCATGGCAGTGATGAAGGGAGGGATATGAATTTAAGCAACAAATTAACGAAAAAATAAATAAATAGATGTGTACACAGAAGCACAGGAAACTGCCTTAATCAAAGCATTGATCATCTAATTTAGTATTGTCTACACTGACCAGCAGTGGGTCTCCAGGGTTTCTAGCAAAAGCCTCTCCAGCCCTACTGGAGATACTGCAGATGGAATTTGGGACCCTCTATGTGCAAAGCAGATGTTCTACCTCTGAGCTATGACTGTTCCCAACATAGGGAAGGTCATACCACAGTTCTTTGGTCAATAGCATTTGTAGTTATTGCTAGCAACCCTGGGATCATGTTTCTGGCACCAAAACATGAGGGGTTAACCAATACAAAATGAGTGTTATCCCCACCCCAAATTAATTTTTAAGGCCCCTTTAGCATCTTGCATCAGGTCTACCAATAGTTTAGGTTAGAAAAGAGTGTGGATTGTTGCCATTTGGAATGCATATCTACCTGGCTTTCATCATGTATTGAGTTAAATTAGAACAGATGGACACTAGTAGATTACCAAGAAATGCTTCTTGGAGCAGCCAAAAGACAGTTATGTCAACATATAACTCTCTAAATGCAACCATAAAACATAGTGGGGGGGGGGCTGGGATCTGCAAAACCTAATCAAGATGGATTTAAGATGTGCCCAGGAAACCATTACAAATAAATTAAGGGGTTATTACATTCAGCAGGATATGGAAGAGATCCAGACCTCAGTCTTTATTCCCTATATTTGGCAGCTAAAGTGATACACAATTTTGGAAGGTTTATTTCCATGGCTCAACCTTTAGGCTGTTGCAAAGAGCCTTCCTGACTTTATGTTCTTAGTCTATGCTAACTCGGTACTTGACAGAACATTGCCAAAAGATGCCTGTGGAACTCCAGTTATGAATTTCTGGGTACATTGTTCCATACGTACTTTACTCAGGAGGAAATTTCTACATGGCATTTGCAGGAAGGGCACATGTTCAGCTCCTCATATTTCCAGGTGAATGAACAGAAGAAGCTGCCCTATGGAGACCCACAAAATTCCCCGTGAAGGGGACAGGCACCCACAAATTTTGGTGCCAGGGCCATGCACACTGCATGGCACCTATGATCCCGGGCACCCGGGGCCAAGTTGGAACCATTGTTAAATGGTACCATTTTTTGGTAAGATTGTTTGTATGGCCAGTTAAAAGCTAAATGTGGTATTTCAGCTGGGTGAATATCTTTTGGTAAAGCTCAATTTGTTTCACAGGTTGGATGTATGCAGGCAGAAGCAAGCACCACTGAGTTCAACGGAGCCTACTCCCAGAAAAGTATGCAAAGGATTGTATGAATTGGGATCCAACTGATCTGAGTGGAAGCAGTGAGACCCATGCAAGACCATGGAAGCATAACACACTACTGGCAAATGCTCTTTACATTTCCCACAACGTGCTGAAGAGATTTTACAAGGGACATTCTGGATCTTTGTCCAGCAGGAGTAGAGAACGTTCTTGTGCTGGGGTCCTGCCTGCTGTCAGGGGAACCATGCTGGTTTTCCACAAGTATCTGTTTGGCCACCGTGAGAACAGGATGCTTGACTAGGTGGGTCATTGGCCTGATCCAGCAGGCCCATGTTCTTATGTTTGTGGGAAGTAAAAAGGGTTGTCTGCTACTGCCAGGTAGATCCACTGGGCAGGCAATAAAACCAGTTCGCTCTGTCCAAAGCTGCTGTGATCAAGATAACTAGAACCTTGAAACAAAACTTGGTTGAAATCTCATCCCCTCACACACCTTCCTGCATCAAGATTTTCCTCTATGCTGAGGTTTTCCTATGAATCTGTCCCACAAACCACTCATAATAATAATAATAATAATAATAATAATAATAATAATAATAATAGTAATAGTAATAATAATAATAATAGAAGCTTGTCATTTTATAGCAAGGCACGGTGAAAGTGTTTAGGAAATGGAAGAACTTGATTGCAATAAAATAACTCTCCGTGCTGTGGAATCCAATTTTTAAGAGAATGTTTATGAAGCTTTTAGAAACTATGAAGGGCAAAGAGTTTGTGTGATCTGTGCATTCTATTTATTTCCTGAAATCGTGCAGCCATGCCTTCAGGAAGCCCGATAACCCGTCTGGCTTGGAATTTTCCAGTGTCTTTTATAGTTGAGTAAAAACGAGTAAATCGTATATCCAGCTCATATGAAACAACTAATGACTCACAAGGAAGCAATATTACCAGCAAGTCTACCTGTGAGTGAGTGCCTAGTTCATATAGAGATAAAATTAAACTACAAAAGACTCCATTAAAGTAACAGTAAGAGTCCTGGCAGAAGCCCATAAAATAAGGGAGATTCAAAGAGTTATGGATGAAACTACCTGTATACCCTTTAACTATAGTTTTAAATTACAGCAGATGGTAGGAGGGGAGGAAATCTCTGGTATCCTCTGTGTTGTAAATGCTTTTGCACTTCATGGTTGGAGTGTAAGTCGTACACTTAACTCTGTATTTTCTGGAGGGTGTAGACTGTAGCTGCCTGTAGCTTTTATAGCCACATGGGCAGTTTGCCTTTAAAACAACCACCACCAGGTATTATCTGACAGTTAAATCAAATGGTTACTAGAAGCAAGTATCCATATTGCAGCCCAGCGGCAGAGGGTCTCGCAGAAGGTCTCAGGTTCAACTGCTCGCACTTCCAGGTACGGATGTCCCAGAGAGCCTCTGACAGTCGGTGAAGACAATACTGACCTAGATAGACCAATGGTATGACTCTGTTAAAGGCAGTTGCCTATGTTCCAATACAGTGGTAACTTGGGATGCGAACGGGATCCGTTCCAGAGCCCCGTTCGCATCCAGAAGCAAATGTAACTAGCGACGGCATGTCTGCGCACACATGCGTCGCTTTTCGCTGCTTCTGCGCATGCGCAAGACATCATTTTGAGCATCTGCGCATGAGCGAGCGGCGAAACCTGGAAGTAACGCGCTCTGTTACTTCCGGGTTGCCGCGGAGCGCAACTCGAACGCACTGAACATGAAGCATATTCAACCCGAGGTATGACTGTAATCTTGTCAGTTGGCAATTAGCACCAGCAGCTAATTCTCAAGGCATATGTATTCATTGCAGGGGTGGAAAGCCCATGGCTCAGCAGACAACAGTGTCCAGCAGGGCTATGCAGGTGAGACTGTGCTGTTGGCTTCCCAAGACAATTAATAGTTGTGGATTACCAAGAAGGGGAGGGGCAAGGCAGCGGGGTGTTCAGTGTGCTACACCCCACTATTCATTGCTGCAGAGAGGACAAAGCTGACCTAGATGGATCAGGAGCATAATACCTCAAGGACCACCTCCCTACATGTGAACCTACCCGGACCCTGTGATCATCATGTGAGGCCCTTCTTCATGTGCCTCCTCCATGAGAGGTCTGGAGGGTGGCCACATCAGAATGGTTCTTTTCTGCAGTGATCCCTTCTTGTGGGCTTCCTATATGCATCTGGGGTTGTTCTCTCCAGAAGGGCCTAACAATGCCTATTGTTTAACCAATAGACCGTGACCTCTGGTTTTAAGCTATGAGGCTCATTAGGCAAATATATGGTTAGGTGGTTCTTTATGTGCATTATTGGCAATAAAATTAAGAATTGCTGTTCTGGATTTGTTTGGACGGATTGCCCTATTTTGAAGAGCAAAAAAGAGGATACATTTGTTGACTTCTACTTTTAATTATGGATTGCTATGATGACTCTACCCATGGAAAGGGGCCTTGTCCCGGAAAAAGAGGACATTTTACAAACCTGAGTGAATGGAATAATGCTTATTATGCTAATTCTGGACAGTTGAAATCATGCACTGCTTATGTATCTGGGATGAGGGTTATGTAGGGCCTGAAGAAGGTATGATAAATTTCATTAAGTTAAGCAACAATAGGTAGATTTGGAGGCAGGTATACAGTCGGCAAGCTGGATATGTTGCAGGAGCAGCCGGCAGCCTTGCTCTTGCTGGATGAAGAATTCAAACTCAGATTACTATTTCTGCCAAAATCTTTAATGCTCAAATCAGTATGGCGCACAGATAACGCAAGGGTTAAAAGCACAGCAGGTGATACACATGGTTCAACAAGGTAAGATGCTGATCCATCCATTGACACACCTCCCAGGTTTAAAGAGCAGGGCAGGCACAGCTTTAGCAGAGCAAGCAAGAAGCATCTATGGGCTGGGCAGCCAAATACACACTCTGTCGAGTGAGCTGAGCCCAAGCTGTCTGTTTGCACTGACTCTGGTGTCTCCATGTCCTTAGCTCACAGGTAGACTTGCACTCTAGCAGCTCCCCTGCAGTTGGTGCACCACTGGCAGAAGATGATGGCCAAGGAAATTCTTGTGGAGAAGGGGGCTGCTTGGGAGTGTCCGTGGGCTTCTTTTCTGACAACCTGCTGGAATCTACTCCAGGGTGCGGCTCCACATCCATGATCTTCTCCCCGTACAATTCCAAGACCTCCTATGAACCACATGAAACTGCTAGGTCCCTCCCTGGGATTTCCTGACTCCAGCTCCTTGAGTTCCTCCCACTTTTCTTCTTGATATGACAAGTCACTCCAGAACATCTCCATGTGGAGGTCTCTGCACTTAAGCTAAGAGGGGCAGCACCATGCATGGACAGGGGCTGTTCAGGGTTAACAAAAAAAGGGGGGAGTCTATAGTGGATTGCAGAATGAGTGGAGGTCCCTTGTTCAGTCAGGTTTCGTTATAGAGGCAGAAATAAAGTATTATGTGGTCTGTCTGAACTAATTTTCATGGGATTTCTTCCCATTCCAACATTTTTATACACCCCTTCCACATCCCTTTTTGCTATACAGCCAACACTGACACATGGTTCTAGATGAATGTTAATCAGTGTGCAGAGGGCACAACAGTAGTTCACAACTTTACCCTGTCTGAATCACTGTAGTAGATTGCCTGAAGCGTGTCTTGGCTTGCAAAACACATCACAGGAGCTAAATACCTGTCTTAATTGGGGTTCCAATGTCTAATCAATTAATCATTAAGTATTTTTATTGACTAAAAAGAGGGGCATGGTGAATGGAGCATCATATTTCTTTTGTATGAAGAAAACATTATTCAAATTGACGTACTTGTAAAGATTCTAGGTGCTACCTTGAAAGAGGCATTCTTCCTTCTCTCTCTCTCTCTCTCTTTCTCTCTCTCTCATTTAAGGGAATGAGATGATGCCACGTAGAATAAATGTATGCATAATCTAACAGGCAAATCATGCCACTTGCTTTGGAAATACTGTTTTACTTCTGTGCAAATTTCATCAGCTGATAAATCAATCAATTGGCTACCAGGCCCACAATTAATTAAAATGTCTTTAACAGAGTACTAATACCATAAAAACCCACACGCAAAGCAATTGGTTGTTAATGAGAGTGCCACAACAAAACACTGGATGTGTATTCTTAGAAGATAGTGCATTTTGTTCCCCATCACAATGTCCCCAGGTTCTGTGGCTCCTATTAAAAAATAAATAAATCTGCAGAACTCAGGTTCCCCCACCCCAGCTGATACCCCTCTCTTGCATATGGTGATGTCATTCTGGCTACAGAAGAACAGTCACTATTAGCATGTAGGATCCTCTGCTGGCTGGAGCCCACTGGGACTGGTGGGGCAGACAGCAGAGAGCCCAGAAGTATGTGGAAGCAGAGCCAACTAATTCTCTTCCCTGCTGAGTTCTGCAAGGGCAAGACTAAGGTCACATTCACACCATAAATTTAAAACACTTTAATGATGCCACTTTAAATAGCCATAGCTTCCCCCAAAGAATTGTGGGAGCTGTAGTTTGTTAAGAGGACCTGGAGTTGTTATTCCCCTCACAGAGCTGCAATTCACAGAGCATTTTAACAACCAATGTCTCTCGTGCTATTTTTCAAGAAAAAGGTGCCAGAACTTACCATGAGCACCTCCCTTGCTCTCTTTAAATGAGCAAGGGAGCCCACCTGAGAGGTGCTGGAACTGAGTTCCTGTGAGTTCCTCCTGAAAAATAGCCCTGAATATCTCTCTTCCCAGGGACCTCTGGAACTTGTAGCTCTTGGAGGGGAATAGGGGCCTCCTAACAACTCTCAGCACCCTTAACAAACAACAACTCCCATAATTTCTTGGGGGAACCAAAGTGGCATTGTAGTGCTTTAAATGTATGGTGTGAATGTGGCATAAGGAAGAGGAAGCTGACAGGCAGTGTGGCCTCCTGAGCCAGTTGTAAGTAAGAAGCCAGGCAAGTGGGGGAGGCTGGCAGTGTTTTGTGGGGCAGTGCCCCATTTTCCCGAATGGACCAGCCACTGCTGATGGGATCTGTAATAAGAGTTGTGAAATGGTTTTGTTTCATCCTCTCATGTTTGGGCGGCAGAAAAATGAGAGGACATAAATTCCTTTGATGGTGTTTTTGTCTGGAGGGAGGTTTTTCCTTCATCTTCTCCCTGTTCTCAGCGGGAAAATCCTTTTCCTCGTCTCCCTCTCATTTTCTTTGCTCCATATGCTAGCTATTTCAAGGTAAGGCATTGAAAAACAACAATCCACAGATTATGAGTTCTTCCAAAGTTCTTTCCTCTCCCCAACCCGCTTGCCATGCTGTTTTCCTTCTACATTCCTGCGGTGCCAACAGATGAAGCTGTAAGCCTGCTCATCTCCCTGCATCTAATCTTGATGTAGCTCAACAGCGGGGAAGGTGGGCAATTGGACGCTAGCAGTTGTTGGCAAAGAATGAACGCTGCAGCAGGATCGAATCTGGATGACACTCGACTTGCATAGAGAAAGCTGCCATTTCAGAAACTCGCCTCCTGGGCTAGGATTTTATTTTGCTTCAGTTGGAGAGAGAAATGCTTGCTTTAAATGTCATTACTTCTTTGATACTTTTCCGTTTGGTCCTTATTCTTTTGCGTGTGTGTGTGTGTGTGTGTGTGTGTAATGATTAATCTACAGTGAACTACACAAATGTTGAATTTATAAGTGTTTGGGGGGGGGTTAATAAACCTCTTCACATTTAGGGCAGATCTACACCATGCATTTAAAAGACATCCCATGCATATTTAAAGCAAATGACTTCCCCCAAAAGAAACTTGGGAACTGTAGTTTCCCCTTCACAGAACTAATGTGTGCTGAATGTGCTAAAAATATATGGTGTGGATCTGCCCATGTTCCTTTTAGAGAGGTAGCGTATTTGCCTGAGGGTTCATGAAATGAAGAAGCAGTTTTTGGTCTATGTTTGGACACAATTGGAGGCCATTTTGAATCAAGATGGCAGACAGAATCTTTTAGACTTAGAATCACAGAACTGTGATTTTAACCCAATTTTAAAACTCTGCTGGCTTTTGTTGTTGTTTTAGAATTCCTGAGCAATGACCTGCAAATTTCATTAAGCTCTTATGAACCTTCCTCTTCTCTTCCCAGGGCTGGCCCTACCATTAGGTAAAGTGACCTTAGGCAACAGATACTGGGACGCAGTCACCACTGAAGCTATGCCATCCATACTTGTCCTTAGTCTCTCTGGGTAGCCAAGAGAGTAGAGGGCAATCCTCCTTGGCCTCTAGCCTGTTGGATGCAAGGATCACACCACTGTGTCTCCACAGCCACTGCAAAGCCCCCCCCCCCCCAACTCCCAGGAGGTAACTGGAATTCTTGTCACCTCAGCTGTACCCTCCCCTCTCTCCAGCTCCAGCTGCTTCTCTCTCATGCACTATCTCTGTGGGACTGTCAGCCAATAAAATTGGAAGAGGATCATCTGTAGTTGTTTAAGGGCTTTCCCCAGACTTTGGCTGCTTGCCCTCCAGCACGACGACAGTGGCAGATTTCCAACAGTTCACACCTTCTGGCACCTTGCAAATGAATGGAAATTCATTCCGCACTTGCAAGAAATCAATCCCTCAGTGTGGCAGCACCAGGGCCAACCCCACACGTTTTGGCACCTGAAGTGAACAAGAAAGTGTAACCCCTGCCAGGGAAGGGGTGAGTAAAGATCTGCATTGGGAACAAGGGTGGAAGAAGGTCAGCAGTGCCTCCTGTTTGCCAAGAAGCCACTGTAGAAACAGGCAAGGAGGTGGCAGATCCAGCCTCCAAGGACCATGTTGCAGCTGTGGCAGTGGCAATAGTGGGTAAAGCATTTTTTGGAGGCTGGATCTGCTGCCCCTGCATATCCTGCCACCTGAGGCGATTGCCACACCTTGCCTCCTGGTTGGGCCGGCCCTGGGCAGCACACTCTCTTTGGAGCTCCCTATTAATATTAGGCAGGCACATTCGCTGTATTGCTTTCAGCTCCTGCGAATCACCTTTTCTTCATCTCAGCAAGCCTACCCAGGCAAGCCACTTATGATTTAATAAGTACAACGATATTAAAATCACTGGTTTTATTTTATATTTTAAAGAAGGTTTTTGTTTTTTGAAGGGGATAACTTGGTTATATCGGTGTGCTTTAAATGAACAATTTAGATTGTCTTTTGTGCCAAAGCTGTGTCTGCCCTGTGGCTGTTCCCCCTCCCCCCTCCCAACCACAAACACATGTCACTACAACCAGGAATTTTTTTCAGCTAGAACTCAATGGAACTGAATTCCGGCACCTCTAAGGTGGGCGCCATTACCATTATAAGAGAACAAGGGAGGCATTCATTGTGCATTCTGTCATGTCTTTTCCTAGAAAAATAGCAATGAGTACAACATTTTTCATAGCTTGCATTTTACAGTACATTATTGCTATGATAAGAAAGAATGCTGCTGCAGGTATTTAAAAACAAGGACATAGTGATCATTCTGCAAAAAGAGACCTCGCTGACTAATTGTGATACAATTCCACCGAATGAAGTTGTGAAAGGCGAACAGCCAGATGACAGGCAAACACTATGTCCACCTATGACTTATGACTTACATAGCTCTTTTTTTAGCTGCTGCTAATTGGGTAGTAGGCCCCATCCTTCATTTATCATGTTTGCTTTAGATTGTAAGGCACATCAGTTGGAATCATTCCTACTTCCTCAATTTCATGAAAGCACCAAGCTAGATCAAAATGCTCAATTAACTTTCATACTGCAGTTACGAAACAGCTTAAGAATTCTCCCTTTTCAGATTCTTCAACAGGTCACAGTGCCATCCTTACGAACTTTCAGCTCTCCAGCTGGGGTGGAATAAGTTAAAGGTTTGTTAAAGCCCTCTTACCAAGTTATAGTGAATAAGAGCAAGGGAGAATTTGGACCCAGTTCACATTTAAAGCCATATTTAATTAAATTTGCACCTTCTTAAACGATTTGAAAACCAAACCATAGCCATCTGTCAAAATTCACACTTATTTGAATTTTGTAATGTAGTGGCTCAACCAACTAAAATGTGTATATTAGGGGAAAGTGTGCATAAAAATGAACGTATTAGTGAAAATGGCATACAAAAATACCATTATATCAGGGAAAGTTACTATCAAAAATATATACATTATTCAAAACTGCTTACAAAAATGTTTTTATTAGGAGGAATTCCCACTCAAATGCTCAAAAATGTTGTGATGATTTTTTAAAAAGAAATTTTTTAAAAAAGAAAATTTGCTAATTACTGCAGAAATGTGGAGAACTAAACTTTAGATTGGAAAAATGAGAAATGGAGACAACAACAGCAACTGGCTGCGTTTTCCCCAACTGAAAATGATATATTCTTCCATCTCTATTAGTGAGCAACCCCCCCCCCCCCCGCTGTTAGTGAGCAATAAGACAGTGGGATGCCCTTTTGTTTTCTTAGTTTTATTTTCATTAGAAGATAGGGGGCTGCCTTATACAGAATCAGACCACTGGTCCATCTAGTTCAATATTGTCCACACTGACTGGCAATGGCTGGGGATTGAACCCGGGATCTTCTGCAGGCAAACCTATTGAAGACAAGGTGCCCAGGTTAGTTATGTCCATCAGTTTCAATGGGTCAACTCTTGACTAAGGTGAACATTGGGTGCAACAACTCCTTCACTCTGCCAGTGAGCTATGGTTCCCCAGTCCCCGCATAAGCAAAGAGATTGCTTGAGCCAGCAATGGACAGCACAACAAGAATGTGGATGTGGGGCATTATTGTGTTTTGCACACCTGCACACCTTAAACAAAATATTTCTGCACTTTATGAACTTAGTTCTGCATCCTGTGCTCAAAGTGGCTACCCAGGTGCCTGTGGAAAGCCTTCCAGCAGGACCTGAGTGCAAGAGCGCTGTCCCCTCCTGTGGTTTCCACCAGCAGGTATTCAGAAGTATTACTGCCTCTGGCTGTGGAAGGCAGAACATAGCCATTGTAGCCAGAGCTCTTTTCAAGCCATCCAAGTTGGTGGCCATCACTGCTTCCTTTGAGAGTGAGACTCATAGTTTAACTCTGTGGTGCATCAATAGAAGTCTGTCCTTTAATCCATCCTGAATCTTCCAACATTCAGCTTCGTTGTCTGTGGGTTCTAGTGTTATGTAAGAGGGAGACAAACTTTTAGCCACCCACTTTCTCCCTAATTTTATAAACTTCTGTCACTTCTTGCTCACCTTCCCCCCCCCCAACTAAAAAGTCCCAAATGTTACAACATCTAACCCTCCTGCCACTGTAAACGAGACAGGTTTAATGGGGGTTGATTTTTGCTTCACAGCAAATGCCTCCTCAACTGAAACAAACAAACAAACAAAAAAAGGGAATAGGTAGCAGATGATGGTGAAGGGACTTTTGCTAGAAAGAGCTGCTGCCTGTCAGAGTAGGAAATCCTGTGTTAGTATTTCCCTATATGAGGCAGTTTCCTGTGTATCCCCCCCCCCCATGCATACAAAAAAAGTTAAATGCATGTATAACATTTCCTCAGTTCATTACAAAATGAACTCTTGACCTAAAACGCAGCTTGCTGAAAGCTCTCCTATGGAGAGAGAGAGACACAGATACAAGAAACCAGACATAAGACAAGAATACTACACAGTTATTAAGTCAAAGAGTTATTCTTGAAGATGCTGCTGTACTAGTAATCGTGGGTCTCACATGCTAAAATTAACACTATTCATTGTGGTTGTAGGCCTCAAATTTATGAACTTGAGAAACATGTTTAAATAACAGAGAGCTGTCTTGCTAAATATAGCTGCAATCACAATGACACAGAAGACTGGAGCAGGATTGCTTTGTTTTGTTATCTTGTTTGTACCCCAACCTTTTCCCCAAGAAGCTCAGAGCAGCTTCAATGAACCCAGGAGGGAGAAAAGCCACTTGTCTACAGTGGCCTAGGCGAGGCTCATGTTTGAGACCAAGCTTTTTATCTCCACTGTCCACTGAGAAAATGGATGCAAAGTTTTTTTGAACACTCTTATGGCTACAGTCCTATGTATCCAATGAGTGTGGGGAACATTCAACACCTGCCCCTGATGTTGCTAAACTACAAGTCCCATCATCCCTGGTGATTGGCCATGCTTGCTGTTGGGAGTTGTTGTTCAGCAACATCTGGAAGGCCATAGGTTTTCCACTCCCCACAGGAATCTGACACCAAATAGACTATACTTAAAGCAGGTTGGCACAAACTTGTGCCCCATCAAGTGGATTGCAGCCTTCTAGCTATGTATGGTGACTAATCTTAGGCTTGATAGTTCAGTGACATCTAGAGGGACACCTGCTCCTCATACCAGCTATACCAACTTCTACTATGGAAAACTATGTTCAATGCAGTGGGACTTGCTTCTGAGACATCATGCACAAGATAGTGCTATAGGGTAAAAAAAATATATTTCTTTTCCTCAATTAGAGGAAGACTCCTGTTGGATGACAGAAACCTTAGGATTCAACCCAGCTTTGTTCTGCTCATCTCTTTGGTAAACCACTTTGAGATGTGGTTGTTGTTTTTTTACAACCAGGCGGTGTATAAATATTATGAAATAAATAGAGTTGACCCATTAACATTAATGGATGTATAGTACACATGTCCATTAACTGCAAGTATGATTAACATGGGGTACAACCCATAATCCTTATTTATAGTACACTAGCAGCCATGTACCCATTGTTGCTTGAGAATTCTAGAAAAAAATCACCACGGTTTTGAAAAATTCAGTCTGCCACCTTGATTCAAAATGGTATCTCATTGTACTCAACAACAACAACAACAAACCAAAAGCCTGCTCATTGATCTCAGGAACTATCATGGAAAACTTCAAGAAGAAGAGAATGTATGGCTCCAACCCTATCTACCAATTGATCTATCTACACTCTTTCTTAGGTATGTGCAAACCATAAATGGTTATATGCGACTACTTTCAACTCAGAGCACTGAAACTGATCTAACTTGGTCATGTCCATTAATTCCAATGGGCCCAATCTAGGTATTACTAACATTGTTTATAACCCCTAATACAGTGATAGCTGGTGCCTACTAGGGCGGAAGGCAGAAGAAGCAACAGTTGGGAGAGCCAGAAACAATGTTAGGCAGATCTAACCAATTCTGATTTTGCACCCTTACCCTCCCTGTTGAGTTCTACAGAAGACACTATGATTAAAGAGGGGAGAGCAGGTAGCCGGTGCCAGCACCTGAACTGGATGAGGACCAGTGTCCCATTTGCCCTAATGGACCACCCTCTACTGCCATAGTCTTTAATGTTTCTCTGCATTTGCTGTTGATATTTACATATCATGAAATACTGTTTTGAAAAATTCAAAATCTTTCCCTTATTCCTTGACTGTTTTAATTTGGGAGCTTGGTTGAGAAAACAAGGACCTTCTCTGACCTCATGGGGGGGGGTCTTGAAATGAAGTGGCTTCCCAAAAGATAAGAGCATTCCAGAAAATGTTCCATTCCACCAGGGCATCATGGCCTTGCCCTTCACCACTGAGTGTATGTCTTGGGGAAATGCCATAGCTCAGTGGCAGACCATCTGCCTTGCATGCAGAGGTTTCCAAGCTTACTTCCTTGCATCTCAAAGTAGAGCTGGGAGCAAAGCCTGCCCAGAACCCTGGAGAGCCACTGTCAGTCAGTGTAGGCACTACTGAACTAGATGGTCTGATGCCCTAACACAGTATAAGGCAATTTCCTGTGTTCCTTTGTTCTCAAACCTGAAGCCTCATATAGTTTTAAATTACACCAACCATTCTTATCTATCATCCAACCTTTCTGGATGGGAAAGCAAGACAAACACACCCTGCACACAAACACACCCCACCCATGAACTCCTCGCTCTTTCTCCCACCCTCCCACTCCATCCATAGTCACACTATTTCTTGTCTCCACCCACCCGATCTTCATACTGCAGCCACCCCTGCCTGCAGCTACCTTGCCTTTGCTGGCTGTCTCTCCTCCTCTTCCGCTATGGCTAGGCCTTGCTCGTGGCCTTCTCATGGCCTGTTCTTCCTAGGTGCAGTGGTGTGTCCGCTTCTGGAAGTGTGCTTCTGGATGTGCTGCACCCACTTCTGGGTGTGCAGCCACAGAGGCCGTGGCAGCAGTGGTGGAGGCCATGGCGGAGGCAGAGGCAAGGCAGCAGAAACAGGACACTCCGGAATTCAAACATTTGCGGTTTCTGTGAATCCATGATGTCCTGCTCAGTTCGGGACAGTTGAGTGGTATGTTCTCAGTATGGCACTGTAAAGAGGTCAGAAAGATGAAGCTCACACTCGGTTAGCTGGTTAACTACATAACCAGCATTGACTGAGCACTCTCCGGAGATTCAAGAGATGCCTCTTGGAATTCAACAGGGTAGCTTTAAGGACATGTTTTAACTTTTCTGCTGTGTTAAACTGGACTCCATTGTGTGCAACATTGGTGGGATGATGTCCTCTTAATTTTAGGGACTTTACATCATCTTCACTTAGTAGTACACATATTATAATGCAGCCTAGGGACCACTTTAGCAGACAGGCAGTATAGAAATTCTCCAATAAAACCAACCAATAAAATATGTCCTACCTAAGCCACAAATCCAGGTCTATACAGTGGTACCTTCGGGTTAAGTACTTAATTTGTTCCAAAAGTCCGTTCTTAACCTGAAACTGTTCTTAATCTGAAGCACCACTTTAGCTAATGGGGCCTCCTGCTGCCACCGCTTTGCCGGAGCACAATTTCTATTCTCATCCTGAAGCAAAGTTCTTAACCTGCAGCACTATTTCTGGCTTAGCAGAGTCTGTAACCTGAAGCGTATGTAACCTGAAGCGTATGTAACCCAAGGTACCACTGTACTTCCATAGTTTCTTAGAATTGTAGAGTTCAAAGGGGCCCCTGAGGGTCATCTGTTCCAATCCCCTGCAATGCAGAAATATGCAGCTGTCCCATACAAGGATCAAACCTGCAACCTTGGCATAATCAGCACCATGCTCTAGCCAACTAAGCTATCTAAGGAATAATGCTATATAGTAGAGGCAATGAGCGTGGAGCCTCCCAGGCAGTGCCAGATTAATGTATAAGCTAAACAAGCTATAGCTTTGGGGCCCACTCTCTTGGGGGCCTCAAAAAAATTTAAAGGGGAAAAAACTGGATGTAGATTTCCAAAATATAAGTTAAAAAACAAATAAAATAAAACCTACATACAGCAACAGTGTTTTGTGTTGTGTAGGCTCCTATTTGTTATATGCAAATGACTTTAGATACCTATTAGGTCCATAAATTACCATATAGCATATATTCAACACAAAAAACAGTGATAATTTGTTGTTGACAAAGGACAGCTGGATTATATAAAGGGCCCCATTACCTTCAGTAGCTTAGGGCCTCATCAAACCTAAATCCAGCCCTGCTCCCAGGTGTTGTTCGACTGTGGCTCCAAAAATGCTGGACCTTTGGCCATCCTGGCTGGGATTGATGGGAGTTTTGAGTCCAGAAACATGTGCCCTTGCAAAACTGAGTAAGCCTTGCCACCATACCCTCATCGTATACAGAGTCTTTATTACTGAGTGGTTTGAGTGGCTTTGCATCCTAGTATCTGCCTTCTTAGGAACTGATACACAATGCTAATTTTAAAAAAATGAAACAAAAACCATGTTTCTAAGAAGCTTCTTCATTATAAATGGGATCGTCACATGCACAGCAATTTCCAGAGGAAAGGGGAAAGCAATGGAAAATTGTTTGCTTATACCACCATCTTGTGGCTGCTTTTTTAAAAGACTGTCTGAGGCATTCTTGTAAAAGGTCCTCATCTCTGGCTAAAGTACAAAAACACCATCAGAAACACATGCACCTGGGTGACCAGTGTGGGAACAAGATGCTGGAGGAGATACTGGATGCTGGCCTCATCCACTAAGGATCTTCTTACGTTCTTGCTCCTGGGACACCTCAATGTCTGCTGTTGATCATAGGAAGCTGCCTTCAACTGAGTCAGACTATGCCTCCCATCCAATCCAATACTGCCTTCTCTGACTGGCAGTAATCTCTCTGGAGTCTTTAGTAATCATCTTTTCCCATCTCCACTGAAATTCTTTTGAACTGGCTTGAACCTGGGACCCTTCTGCATGCAAGATGGGAGCTGTTTTAGGGGAGGACTGTTTAGGGGGAGCTGCCCTAAAATGGTGTGGGACCAGTTTATCCAAAGGACTGTCTTCTCTCATATGAACTTGCTCATTCACTGAGTCCATCATTAGAGGCTTGGCTCCATATATCCTCTCCTATAGGTGGGAGGCTGGTAGTTACATTAAGGTTACCAGATTCTTTTCCATGAATCTGGGGACACTTTTCAACTTCATTGGAAACAGGGACATCTGGTAACATTAAGTTACATGAGCAGGGCCTTTTCAACCTTGACCCACTCTGGCCCCCAGAATTTGATTAACTTTACTCCTGTTTCCTTTTAGCTTTCAAGACTCAAACTTATCTTTTCTCTTGCACTTGTCCTCCTGCCTAATTATTGTATTGATTTTTTCTTTACTTTTGGTGCTGGATTGTGTTATAATCTTTTTAAATTCTTTGCATTATGTGTGTGCGCGTTGTGATTTTATATAAGCTGTTGTGAGCACTGAAAAAATGGAGGTCAAGGATATGAATACAAAACACACATACAAAAGTTGGTCAAATAGTGGTGAGTTGTTTATTTGCCCTTTTCCTTCTTGCTCGTTTGTTTCTCAACATCATCTTGGACGGATGATGAAGAATGGCTATCACTGCTTTCATCACTCTCATCACTACTGTCTTCTTCAGAATCATCTCCTTTGGGGCCTCTTCGTAATGCATTAAAACATGAGCTGAAATGCCACAAAAAAGAAACTTCAATGAGGATATTGTGCATTTCCTGGCAGATTCCAGGTACATTTAATGGTGGGAAGGGTAATAAACCAGGGCTGCAGCTATACTGACCTGTTCAATGTTATTTTCCCATATCAGAACGATATTAGATATGTCGTTCTAAAATGTCACTTGCTATTTAACATTTTTATCATGCCCCCCTCCCGCCCGGTCAAATGTAAGTAATACCCAGCCACACCATTTTCCAAAATGCTGTTTCTTTTCCTGCTGGTGGTCACTGGTTGCTCTGTTATGCCCTCTGGGGGGATATGTGAGCAGTGTTTCACCAATGTAGCAGCATAAAATGATTAAAAATTAAGCTATAAAAAGACAAGGTCATTATTAACGTAAAAAGTAGGAAGTCATGTGTCCATTTATGTTATCGAAACCATTCCTTAACTCTTCCTTAACATTAAAAACCATGAGTATAGATCTGCCCCAGGTCTTATACCAGGTAAGACTATTTTCCAGTTTCAGCACTGACTGGCGATAACTCGACAGGGCTCAGGCAGGCATCTTTCCCTTCCCTTCCTATCTGATCTTTTAACAGGGTGATATCAGGGATCAAACCTGGGACGTTATGCATTCATGGTAGCAAGTGAAGGGAAGGATCCCTGCCTGAGACCTGAGCTACTGCAGGTCAGAGTAGAAGCACTGAATTTAAGAACCAGTAATCTCACTCAAAAGGGACGCGGGTGGTGCTGTGGGTTAAACCACTGAGCCTAGGACTTTCTGATCAGAAGGTCGGTGGTTCGAATCCCCGCAACGGGGTGAGCTCCCGTTGTTTGGTCCCTGCTCCTGCCCACCTAGCAGTTCGAAAGCACATCAAAGTGCAAGTAGATAAATAGGTACCACTCCGGCGGGAAGGTAAACGGCGTTTCCGTGCACTGCTCTGGTTTCACCAGAAGCGGCTTAGTCATGCTGGCCACATGACCCGGAAGCTGTACACCGGCTCCCTCAGCCAGTAAAGCGAGACGAGCGCCACAACCCCAGAGTCGGCCACGACTGGACCTAATGGTCAGGGGTCCCTTTACCTTTTTAATCTCACTCAAAGCAAGAGAAATTCAGATGATTGCAACAGTTATAGGAAGGTGTGAGAGAGGGGTTTTGCTGCTTCCTTCCACCCTAGTCTATTTGCTCTGTCCATTTTTCTCCATCCCCAGCTCAGTTCCAGTAAACCAGGAGTGGGTAGCATGTGGGCTTCCAGATGTTGTACTTCAACCCCCCCCCATCAGCCCCAGTTAGCATGACCAATGGTCAGGGATGCTGGAGTCCAACAGCCTCTGGAAGGCTACAAGTCCCCCAACGCTGCAGTAAGCCCTATCCCCCTAAATCCTCTCCTTTATATAAGAACAAGGAAGGCACGCCAATCCGTCATGTCCAATTTAGCTTTCAAAAAGCCAAATGCAGCAGCAACAGGTGAGAAATTCTTTACTTGTGCAATGCACCTGCAGATGAAAGACCCACATACAGCTTTGGTAATTTCCCAATATATGTTACACTCTTGCAGATGTGTTGAAACAACTCACTGGAACCCTATGCCAAAAGAGGTGCCATCTTGAAACTAGAAAAGATAATGCTTCCTTACAGTTTTGCTTCTTTTGATGTATTCAAACATTTCAATGAGGGTGTGCTAGAAATTAAAATGGTTCAACATCTAGTTAATTATGGCCTTTTTTGCTTGCTTGCTTTCTTCTTCTTTTTAAAAAAGGCCTTTTTAAGCAACATCCAATAATATTCCTAGCAATAGCAGCAGTCCATCCACTCCACACAGCCCTTCCTGGGCAAATCACTTCAGCATTGATATGAATCCCATCTCTCACACATTCATTTCCCAGGGCTTATCTTAGCAGACCATTCTTTGCTAATTCTAGTCTCTTGTTTGGAGATGTGCCAGTGGCTCTGCTTGGCTATCCGCAGTTTCAGCATTGGGTGCTGAGAGCAGAGGAAATTGTAAATGCAAAGATTCTATGCAGGAGGTCCATGTGTGCAAACTTTCAACAAATAACCATCTGGCGAGCAGAGAGGAATAATGCCTGAGTGTGTGTGGTTCCATATGCACAGGCAGGGCAATTTATTTTTCATGGTAAATAATTTGATAGCTGAGCAACTTTATGCTAAAAATTTGTGTGGGAACATAGGGAAGTTACGGTACCCCAGATCAGACTGTTGGCCTGCCTATTGTCTACCCTGATGGTCAGTGGCCACACCCATACCATATGTTTAAAGTACATTCAGCAATCATATAAAGCAAATGGTGGCCCACTCCCCCCTTCAAATTCTGGAAATTGTATTTCGTTCAGGTTGCTAGGAATTGTAGCTCTGTGAGGAAATTCCACAGGGCAGGGCCTGCCACACTAAAGTGAAGGCCAATCTAATCTCAGGGGCATGGGGAACCTCCAGAAATGACCCATCAGGAGGTCACAGTGATCAAGGTGGATCTTCTAGGTATGGGGTGGAAATGTGTCTTCTCATCTCCTGCTTCCTGGTCCCTTTAATGGAGATGTCAGAGACTGGACTGTGCTCTGCCGCTGAGTTGGAGATGGAGGGACTCTATCTTAGAGACACCAACTTGCAAGTGTGGTGGGGGGCCCAACATCCCACATGTGATGATATCATGTCAGGACATCACGCCAGCTTGGAGGAGCCAGGAATGTGGTGGCTACAATGGTTCGTGGCTGCTGCTGCTGCTGCTACTGCCACCAGGAGAAGAAGGATGACCCAGCCACTAAGGCCACATTGCCATTCTGTTCCTGGCTCCTCCAACCTGACATGACCTTTTTTTTTTAACATGGGGGGGGTGTCCCTCACAAGCAAATGTTGAGGGCATCCAAAAGGGTTTGGCCCCTAGGAGTCGGCACCTCTGCTCCCTCCACTCCATTGCATTTTACTGTGAGAGTGCCGAAGTGTCCCATGCAGCTGTGCTTTTACACAGGAGGAAGTATTTCTTACCTCCTCTCCACAATAAAACAGCAACATGGAAGACACGCAAGAAGGATCAGTCCTCCTATCCCGGCACCAAGCATCCGCAGGATCTGTTGAGGGCCTGTTACAGTTCAATCAACATCAGCTTGGCTTGTAACTGTCCTACAACCTAGTAATGAGTCAGCTTTGCTTCATGGCCGCATCTGCAATAAATAATCTCCAAAGCACATGGATGTCTATAGTACACTAGGAGCTGTGCTCCTGTTTGCTCCACCACCACCCCTGCCATTTTCCCCACATAAACCCCCTGGAGCTTCCACCTCCCACCCCATGCAACTACTTAAGCTCAACCTGATTTCTGAAGCCACTTCCCTTTTCTACTCTGCAACTCTGCTTTATACCCCCTTGTACATGCCTTCGCTCCCATGCCTCCTTTCCCCTCCTTTTGTGCAACCCCTCTTGCACATAAACCACTCCATGGTAACGTCTTGCATCTCCTCCTCCTACATACTGCAACTACTACACACTTTGTTCACCTTCTACCCAAGTTATGAAGCATACCCTGCAAGTGTCCTGGGACACACACACCCTTTTTTAAAATCACTACAGAATGGTGATGTTTTGGGTGCCATGATCTTTCCCAACTCCTTTCCTGTTGCAGTCAAGTCTCTGCAGCTAGAAAGCTAGCACAGGAGTGAGATAGAAGCTCTACCTCTCTGTTTTGTTTTTAATGTGGGTTAGATTTAAAACAAATATATGTTCCTTCACAGGCAGTCTGACATGGTAACGTCCACACTCCTGCCTCTGGACTTCTACCACTTCATTCCGCTGCACCTGTATAGAGGATGTTAAGTTTTGTACCGCAGTTACATGGTTAGTGGGAAAAGTTTATTTCTGGGATGCAACCCTGAGTTCAAACTGCTCTGATGTAAACCAACACTCCTGTGCTATCACAGAAACATAGGAGAACCATTGTGGTGTAACAGCTAAAGTGCTCTCATTCCTATCAGCCCCCAAATGCCTGGCCTGGGGTCAAAACTGATGGGAGTTAGAGCTATTGGAGGGCAGCAGGCTAGGGGAAGCTGTGATAAGGCATTCATTTTAAATTGAGTGTTAGATAGGGAAGTGTCTTGGGGGGAGTATTCCCTATAGGAGGGGAATGAACAATTACTTTACAGTTAATATCCCTTTAAAAAATTAGTTTTATTAGAGATTTTTTGTGTTGCATCACAAGCAAACAAATAATTGGGTGAAAGTACATTCTATTGCACAGCATTCATGCAGGGTATCATGTCAGCATCATGTGGGTAGGTCTTTTTTATTATTATTAATATGTCCTTTTATGCCAGTATTTTTCATTATTACATTTTTTCAGAGGCGGTCAAGGTGGCATAGGAGCCAACTCCTAGGGGCCGTGGGTGCTCCAGCCCCTACAATAAAATATTTCAGGGGCTGGTCCACTGGCGGAGGAAGAGGAGTACGGGGGGAGTGCACTGCCCCCGGCAGCGTGATCCCAGTAGGGAGCCATCACAGCTGCCCGCCCCCCTGCACTGGGTGCCATGTCCCTGCAGGCGGTGTGCCCCATCCCCAGGATGCGCACCACGCCCTTCGGGCAGTGTGCCACGCCCCCAGAACGCATGCCATGCCTCTGCGGATGGCGCGCCATGTCCCCAGGATGTGCGGCCCGCCCCTGCAGGTGATGCGCCCCACCGCATGATGCATGCCAGTCCCACCCCTGCCTGCTCTCCACCCCCTGGTGCTGGAGCATGAAGCTCGGCCCCTGGGATGGTCTCCTGCAAAGTTGATAGGCATTGCCATTCAAATAGTGTGTGTGCACCGTGTCACGTGATTGATTATGCAGAGTGGTGCTTACCTGGGCCCCCACAATATTTTATTCAAGTTGGCAGCCCTGCAAGGTGGCATAAACACCCAGTTGGCCCTCATAACTACCCTGTGAGGTATGTTAGCGTAGTAGGGTTAGGGTTAGGGTTAGGGTTAGGGTTAGGGTTAGGGTTAGGGTCCGGGGTTAGGGTTAGGGTTAGGGTTTAGGGTTTAGGGTTTAGGGTTAGGGTTAGGGTTAGGGTTAGGGTTAGGGTTTAGCGTTAGGGTCAGGGTCAGGGTCAGGGTCAGGGTCAGGGTTAGGGTTAGGGTCAGGGTTTAATGTTAGGGTTTAGCGTTAGGGTCAGGGTCAGGGTTAGGGTTAGGGTTAGGGTTAGGGTTTAGGGTTAGGGTTTAGGGTTAGGGTTAGGGTTAGGGTTTAGGGTTAGGGTTAGGGTTAGGGTTTAGGGTTAGGGTTAGGGTTAGGGTTAGGGTTAGGGTTAGGGTTTAGGGTTAGGGTTAGGGTTAGGGTTAGGGTTTAGGGTTAGGGTTTAGGGTTAGGGTTAGGGTTAGGGTTTAGGGTTAGGGTTAGGGTTAGGGTTAGGGTTAGAGCCTAGCAGCATTTTGAGGCCACCCAGTTGGGGAAGGTTGCCTTATCACAATATGAATTTGAACATTTTTGGGTGCACTCCTGGCTGAATCTTTGTCATTGGACACACAAGTGACTACATTGGCTATGACTGCCTATGGCTGTTAAGGAATATAGGAAGCTGCCTTTGTACTGAATTGGTCCATCTAGCTCAGTATTGTCTGCACTGACTGGCAGAGGCACTCCAGGGAATCTTTCCCAGCCTTACCTGGATATCAAACCAGGGACATCCTGCATGCAAAGCAGATGTCCTACACTGAGCTGCAGCCCTTCCTGGCAGCTCTGGATTGGACTTGTTTAACTGCAGAAGTCCAGGCATCTGTAGCCTCCAGAATGTATCACAGCATTGCATTATTTGTGGGGCATCCATTATAGTTGAGCTGGAGAAGGCTGCTGCCAGGTTGTTGGAGGAGGTACCTCATTCACAGGGCAAAACATCTGTGCTGAAGGAGTTGCAGAGGCTGCAAATATGATACTGGGCCAAGTTTAAGGTCTTTCTATGGAACAACTTGAAGACCAGGTTATCTCTGGGAATGCTTTACATTCTGCACCTCTGCTGAGATATTTCAATGCTGTTAGCATTGCCATATGCTCCTGAGGTTCATCTTATGATCACTTTTTATTCCAGCAGGCCTTTTAACAGTCAGATCTGATTTTATAGTTTTAAACTGGTTTTATATATTTATTGCACTGTTGAGTTTGACGTATGCTACTTAGAGACAATTGTGCTTAAGTGGTATATAATTTGTCTGAGTAAAAATAAATTAAATAGAATAAAGCCAGAGCCTTCTCTTTGGAATGCAATTCCAATAAGCACCCACTGTTCAGACACCTGCTTAACATGCACCTGTTTACTCAGGCTTCCCTTGGGCGATCAAGCTATGTTGATGCATTAATCTGCTCTACTGATTTGCAACGAGTTTGGGACTTGCTTTATGAATGCAATTTTATTTCATACAAAGTACCAGAGCGGTTTGCAACAGTTATACGTAAAACCCTACAATAAAAACCACATTAAAATTCTGAAATCAGAAATCAGCTAGCTATTATGGAGAGATGCAGCCTTAATTGCCTGCATAAGCCTATTGGAATAGGAAAGTTTTCAGCAGGCATTTAAAACTCAAAAACAGAAGGTGCCTGCCGAATCTCTGTTGGCAGACTATTCCATAATGCTGGACCAATGACACTCAGGGCTTAGGTCTTGTTGTTGGCAAATAAGCCTTGCCAACTTGGGGAAGCACCACCAACATGGCTGCAGATGATCTCAGTGATTGTCCTGGGACAGAAAGGTTCAGGTGTTCCCTAAGGTCCCTAAAATTTTCAGTGCTTTGTGAATTAGCATATATACTCGAGTATAAGCCAACCCGAATATAAGCCGAGGCACCTAATTTTACCACAAAAAACTGGGAAAACTTATTGACTCGAGTATAAGCTGGTTTAAAGGTAAAGGTAAAGGTACCCCTGCCCGTACGGGCCAGTCTTGACAGACTCTAGGGTTGTGCGCCCATCTCACTCAAGAGGCCGGGGGCCAGCGCTGTCCGGAGACACTTCCGGGTCACGTGGCCAGCGTGACAAAGCTGCATCTGGCGAGCCAGCGCAGCACACGGAAACGCCGTTTACCTTCCCGCCAGTAAGCGGTCCCTATTTATCTACTTGCACCCGGGGGTGCTTTCGAACTGCTAGGTTGGCAGGCGCTGGGACCGAGTGACGGGAGCGCACCCCGCTGCGGGGATTCGAACCGCCGACCTTTCAATCGGCAAGTCCTAGGTGCTGAGGCTTTAACCCACAGCACCACCCGCGTCCCATATAAGCTGGTTTACCACACCACAAACCTGGTGGTGGTGGCAGCGGCAGAGGAAGAACAAAAGGGCTGCTTTCAGGCTGCTTGTTCCTCCTCCGCCACCGCCAACAGCGGCAAAGGTGGAGGAGGAGAAAGGAGCAGCCCGAAAGGACCCTCACTTGAGTATAAGCCGAGGGGGGCTTTTTCAGCATAAAAATGTGCTGAAAAAGTCAGCTTATACTTGATTATATACGGTAAAACTGTATATACTTGAATCTATTTTGGAAGCAGATGGACAGCCAGTGCAGATGCTTTAACAATGGTCTCACATGTTGGCCACATTCTCCCATCAGCAGTCTGGCAGTCACATTCTTCACTGACTGTAACTCCCTAATCAGGCCCAAAGGCAGCCCCACATAGTGTGCACTGCAGTAATCCAGCCTTGAGGTTACCAATGCCTAGACTACAATGGTAAGGCTATCCCTGTACAGGACAGAGCTGTCAACCTTCCCTTTTTTGTGGGAAATTCCCTTATTCCAGAGCTGTTTCCCACTGCTTCCCGCTGCTATCCCGGATTGTTAGATATCCCGTAGACTGTCCCCGGGACAAGTGAGACTGCTGACCCCTTATTTTAGAGGCTGCTGATCCCTTATTTTCAAATCTGAAAGTTGACAGCTAAGGTACACGAATGGCTGTATTGTTGATTTTATGCAGTTCACCACCATAATATTTTTCCCTATAATGTTGCTGGCATATAAACATTGCAAATGAGTAAAATAAAAATTCTTCCCTTTTAAGTTGCAAAAGCAGTTTGTCATGTGGCATCAGAAGAAGAGAGGCTGCCTGTCTGAGAAAACAAACAAACTCAAAGACTCCAAACATGTGAAACTAGCTGCAGAGGGGTTTTTGTTGGCTCCTGATCTACATTTGTTGTAAATATAACTGTGATGGAAATCCTGCTGGATCAGCCCTAAGGTCCACCTAGCCTGGCAGCCTTCTTTCCAAGAGGCCACCCAGAAGCCTCCAGGAAGACCACATGAAAGCAACAGGCCTTGCCTCCCACTGTTCTCAAAACTGGCAGGGGAAAATAGCTAACATGTTCAGCGAAGTGAAGAATCAGACGATTGAACAGGGCAATAAAATTGCCAATTACCCATTGCAGGAGGTAACCCAATAATTTGTGAGATGCTGGAGTCTAGGAGGCCCGTGAAGGGTTTGTGTTTTGTCAACAGATTGTTAGAATGCACACAGCGTGTGCTTTGTGGACTATAAGCACGTGTTGTTTATTGACATATGCTGCACACCCTGAAGCATTCAAGTACCAAAACCGCTCTACAAACAGACAAACTGGATGGAAAATAAACTCTACAGGAGAAGCACATTGAATTTTGAAGAACCATTTTAAGATGCACTCCAAGACACAATGGGAGCCACAATATCTGTGTGCACTGATGTAAAATGAAACAGATGACTACTCTGTGAAGTCAAAGGGTGCAGGACCTGTCGTCTTCTAGTTGTTGTTACAGATGATGGAATGAAGGAATTGTAGCCCAGCAACAACTGAAGTGGTACAGCACAACACGTAACCTGGTCTAGTCCAACACTGTTTGCTCTGACTGGTATGCCTTCTCAGACAGAAATATTTCCCAGATCGGCTAACTGAGATTTTTTACTTAACTGGCAAGGAGAGAGATATAACCTGGGACCTACTGTGTGACAATCCTATGTTCCGAGCTATGGCCCCTCATGCTCATTTGAGAGCTTCCTGGTGCATTATGTAAGTCCTCAACACAGACCTGCAAGCAGTGGAGGCTAGTCCATTAAGTAGGGCAAGTGGGGAACTGCCCCATGAAGCTGAGCTGCTCTCAGCCATCCCCCACCTGCCTGCCTCCTTGATTACAACCAATCCAGGGGTTGGCAATGCATTTTCATCTTCCTCCCCATGAGTTTCATTGTTATCCCTTGAATGGAGGAATGTGTCATTGGTTCTGACTTCACCTACTGCTGGCTTCTGCCCCAACTAATCCCAAGGGACACCAGAAGCCACTACTGCTTACAAACCTGACCCTGTATCTATACTACTCTGCTGTGCCACTTGGGAAAAGCAGCAACAAGGTCTTGGCTGAAGGTGGCAGTGTAGGCATAAGAAACTATGTGTGTCCAGCTTTGCAGAACAAGTGAAAGAGCCCTGGAGGCAGAATGCCACTTACGGTCTTTGAGTGGAGTGTAGCAGTCCAGCTGAACATGCTTTTTAGACGAGAAGCAGCACTTGTGTTCCAGACACAACGACTTGTTGCTCTTTTCCCCAGCTTGGCAAGGCACCACTGCCTGATTTGTTTTGGGTCGACACGCTTTGGGAAATGAAGCAGAAATGCAAGATTTCAGTTCCAAGCCCAGTTTAAACATGTACACACTGAGGCACGAGGCAAAGTTATTCCAGATCACTGCTTCCATTTAGGGTGGCCATGTGTTCCACTTTAAAGAGAACAGTCCTTTAGGTCTCTTCAGTCCAAGTCTGGTTTAAAGACAAAAGACCCTAAGAAGAGAGAGCAAGAGGGTTCTTAGAGTCACCCGTCAACCCTATGGGAAAGATGGTTCTGAATCCATTTTTGTATCTATATCAGGAGTGAAGAACCTTTCACACACACACCCCAGATGTTGCTGGACTACAACTCTGAGCAGCCTAGACTATGCTGGGCGGGACTAATGGGATATGTAGTTTAGCAATGACCAGAGGACTAGAGGTTTCCCAGCCCTGATCTATGCATACAAATTAGCTCAGTGTCCTCTTTCTATGAGACGTTTCCTTTTTCCGGGGGGGATATGCAAATGGATGATACTATGTTTTATGTTTTGGACAGTGTTCTCGAAGCTACAAACATGAGTCTGACCAAACTGCGGGAGGCAGTGGAAGACAGGAGTGCCTGACGTGCTCTGGTCCATGGGGTCACGAAGAGTCGGACACGACTAAACGACTAAACAACAACATGTTTTATTGGAAATTTGCTGAGAGTTCCTTTTCACTTATGCATCAACTCCATGCAAGGGAGAAAAGGAACAGTAGCAGAGAAAAAAAGCACAGAAAAACACACAGAGGGGTCAGGCATCAACGTGGTGGTTTTGAAAGTATGTTTTTGATTGAGCCCTTTGCTTTGGAGTATCTGAATAAGATTCAGGAGGGCCTTTTTCCTTTGAAGGTTGGAACGAACTGGGCAATCTCCACACACTAATGAGCTGATTATTTCCAAGTGTCACTTTGAAGTCTGCTTCTGCTTTTGGTGGAAACAGCAACACTACTGCCAAAAAGCAAAAGAGCCATGCAGCAAGATCCGTGCAAGGCCCTTCTTTCATTTATTTAAACAATTTATATACCACTTAACTACAATAGTCTCTAAGCGGTTTGCAAAGGTACTTAATGGGGCTTTGCAATTGCTTCGTTTGTAAAAAGCAGCCCCTACACTGCACAGCAAACTGATTCTGAAATCCACTAGTGGGAGAAAAAGAGGGAACCGAAAGCAGGGTCACCCCTTCTTCTCCTTCAACTTCTTCAGCATCCAGCCACTGCAGCAAGCATTGCCAACCTTTCGGGAGTCTGTGGGCACATTTGTAAGCAAAGAGAAATGGTCATCGGCACGACACACGTGCAGCTGCTCCCCTATCCAGCCCCCAGCCGTTACTCACTTGAAATTGCCTCCTTGCCACAATCAAACTGGGAGTGGGTGAAAAGCATTCCATTGGCTAAGGAAGGATTGTTGCAAGATTAATTTTAGAGGGGGGATGGAGCCCTGCAGGCACCAGGGAAGTCTGCTGTGGACACCTGCAAGCACATGTGCAGCATGCTGGGGATCCATGCACCACAGCTCAGCAGGAGGAGGAGCAAGGCTTGCCTTGTGCTCCATTGGCCTGCTTGGCCCAACCCCTGTGCTCTTGGAGTATGGCATGAATGGGAGAGAAAGGAAAACCCTGATTTATTGGCCTGCCCAGCACTGGATTTATGGATTGTATACAAGTCCTACTCAGTGTAAAACCATCAAACATAAAGAGACTAAGTCCTTTAATTTCAATGGGTATACTCTGAGCAGGACCACCACTGGATAACTATGTACATGTCCGTGAATATCCACACGTATCTCTAAGTCCTTTTGATTGTTCCACTACCCTCAGGTGGCGGCAGCCTAGGAAAGCTTATCCTCTGTGGCAGCCCTTAAGTTGTGGAATCCCCTCCCGCCAGAAGTGTGTCTGGATTCTTCACTTTGAAGCTTTTAGTGAATGCTAAAGATGCCCCTTTTTACCCCGACATTTGACACTTGAGATGTCTATTTTTAAGATGGTCCCCTCTTCTCTCTTTGCAAGTTGAAAACAAACTGTTTTTATGTTGTGTTTTCAATTGTTGTAACATTCTCTGGGATCTTAGGGTGAAGGGTGGGTAACAAACAACAACAGCAGCTACTGCTGCCTTGACTTTTTTCTTTTGCTGTCAATACATTGTTGGGTTACTAGATACAGCACTATGCAAACATTTGATACCTACCATTAATTCTGCATTGGGAGCATCTCAACCCATCCAAAGAACAGCTCAAACTAGTCCTATGCATCAGGAGGGCTTTGAGGGCTTCTCAAATAAGACGACCTTCATGGTCCCTTCCAACTCTACAATTCTATTATTCTAAGATGCTTACAAACCAGTATGGGTGATCCATGTGCAGCTGCAATATGAGAGGAAATGGGGGGTTAATTCCTTTGGACAACCCCTTTTTATTTCCTTTTCCAAACATGAAACGGGCACTCTGCATAGAACAACACCCCTCAATATAGCTCAACAAAGAGACCTTTCACTGAAGGACCACAGTAACAAACATTTCTAATCCTCTCAAGGACTTGAAGAGGGGGCAATGAAAAATGATGCTACAACAGCACTTACTCACTGGGTTGAAAAAGGTCACCAGCTGTTCAGATACGATCTGTACTTTCGTCCTTGGCTCAGGGGGAGCAACTTCAGTTTCATTTAAATCATCCAAGGTCGGAAATGCAGAACCTGAAAAACACAGAACAATTCAAACTCCTGCACGGCAACTCAAGGGGAAAACTCATTTAAGTACCATAATACAGTTTTCCCACTTAAACTCTCTCCCCCCCACCCGCCCCAATCAAAACACTTTCCTCCACTCAGCTTCTGATCCCCTGTTCTTCAGGTAACTGATGGACTGAGTACTATGCCCTCTGTCTTAGTGGTGGTTGGAGAATATCAAGTCAGTTCAAAATAAAATCTCACTCACCCATGCTTTGTAAGTATATGAGGGAGCCAATCTGGCGCATACAGTGGTACCTTGGTTGTCAAACTTAATCCGTTCCGGGGGTCCGTTCGACTCCCAGAACTGTTTGAAAACCAAGGTGTGGCTTCTGATTGGCTGCAGGAGCTTCCTGCACTCAAGCGGAAGCCACATCAAATGTTCAGCTTCCAAGAAACGTCTGCAAACCAGAACACTACTTCTGGGTTTGTGGCATTCGGGAGCCGATTTGTTCGGGAGCCAAGCAGTTTGACAACCAAGGTACCACTGTATTGCCAAGTCCTGAATAGGTTAGCTGGGAAAAATCAACCTGACCCACCTATGTCTTCCCAGATACTCAGTGCTCCACAAAGGTAGCACTGGTTTTGGGAGGGTAATTGCTGCTATCCCATGAGGATCAGAGACCATCTGGTGCACTCCTAGAGATGTGTGGAAGCTGATGGATTCCTGAATGCTGCAAGAGATTTTCTGGAAGGCAATCCTGCCAAGGTCCTAGTCTCCCTGTGGAATGGTGAGGCATGGCAGGCCATAGACACAACTGCACCCAAATGTCCTCTCTGGTGCTGCGGAAGTTAGGCAACCACCCGATTTACTGAGGAGTTCCAGGCAGCTGGAGACAATTGCATACAAGGCATATAAGTTTTGCTCTGAAGGAGATTGTACACATGGAAGAGCACATAATCGTGCCTGTGTGGTGGTTAACGTGGAGAAAACAGCCTACTTGGCAACCCATGTACCACTTAGAAAAGCTATTATGCAATGGAAGTGGCAATGATTTACCCTCATTAACCCAGTCTTGGAGCCATCAGATGCCTACCATGGAAAATAATAATAATAATAATAATAATAATAATAATAATAATAATAATAATAATAATAATTTATTTATACCCCACCCTCCCCAGCCAAGACCAGGCTCAGGGTGGCTAACAACCAATAATAAAAACAAGTTGATTGAAATACAACTTAAAAAACAAGATTAAAATATAACATTTAAACATTAAAATGCAGCCTCATCACAGGAGAAGAAAGGAAAAAAGAAAGAGGGGGAGGGAATCAAATTGATTTCAAGCCAAAGGCCAGGTGGGAGAACTCTGTTTTACAGGCCCTGCAGAAAGAAATCAGATCCTGCAGGGCCCTGGTCTCATGAGACAGAGCATTCCACCAGGCCAGTGTTGAAAAGGCACTGGCTCTGGTTGTGGCTAATCTAACTTCCTTAGGGCCCGGGACCTCTAGGGTGTTGCTATTTATGGACCTTAAGGTCCTCCGTGGGGCATACCAGGAGAGGCGGTCCCGTAGGTACAAGGGTCCTAGGCCGTAAAGGAAAATCTGCAAGGGCAAAATTATCTGCTTCATATGGACTTGAGTGCTGCTCTTATTGGCTGTTGAGGGTAAAGTGGTGGGTTGAGATACCACAGACCGCAGTGTATGTCTGCTCTCAGTGAGTTCGTAGTTTGTTTTGCGGTGGCTTCACTACTACTTACAGGGTCTGTTCCATTGAAAAGTATTGACTGATGGTGCCTTGGACCCCTAGGAGTTGTTGGGTACCACAATTTTGTTTCCAACACTATTTAATATCTACATGAAGCTGCTGTGGAGGTCATTAGAAGGTTTCTGGCAAGATGTCACTCAGTTCCATTTCTCTGTAACATCTCAAATCAGGAGGTCCTAAACTGGTGCCTGGATGCATTTGTGAGCTGGATGCCAGTAAATAATCCTGACTATTTGCAAAATTGCATTGGACTAATGGAAGCTGGAATCCAACAACTGCCAGAATGAAACATGCTGGCTACTTTTGAGCTAGCTCAGGACTTGCAGCAGCTGTCTACAGCTTTAGACAAGTGCTAGGGCTCTCAATTCATTTCTCAGCTTAGGAAAGTTGGGTATTGTTAGCTGAAAATGACCCAGTAGGCCAACCTTTGAAGCCTAGTGGTCCTACTTAAGCACATAGGCAATACGTTCCCTGGGCTATGGATTGAATTGATACCTACTGTATTCAAAGCATGTATACTTCACCACTGAGTGATGGCACTTTTCAAAGCAGTGATGGGAGTAGTAGGGAGAGGGAGAAGAAGAAATTGATTGGGGGATAAGAACTAATCCAGGCTACCAGTTTGCCCACATGCTATTTAGATCAACAGATACATACAACTAGAGTACAGATTGGATTTGGTCAACTAGTGCCTAGCCATTCTGTTTTAAAAAAACCCACACACAACACCTTGAATTTTAAAAGTTGGTAGCCTTATAAGTTTCCCCAAGCAATTCCTCTATTGTCAAACATTGCAAGCTACCTTGTGTTTAAGAACTACTCTTTAAAATACTCACTTGGGCCAACAGCATGATACAATACACACAAGCATTTTGCTAAAATCTGGGTCACAGAGATCATCATCAGTATTACTTCTGCAATGAAAAACAAATAATGTAAACTCCAGCAAGCCTTCACCTGCTTATTGAGGGAAGAAGACTCAAAAGTCTTGTCTTACTTGGATCACTTTTGCATGGGGCAACACAATCATTTTGCATGGGAACCCCAGATCAATTCCACATGTTAAAAAAACACTTTGTAGAATCACACTTGATGTCAGGGACTGGTTGGGTGCAGAGGATTCGTGGGAGGAACTAGCTGGGGAACCCCCAAGGGAAGAAGACTGAGAGCTCAGGGATTGGTGGTGGGACGATGAAGTGGTCAGAGGGAGAAGAGGGAGTAGACTGGGAAGAGGAGACATCAGAAGCTGAAGAGGTAACAGGGTTTAGTGAGCTGGGAGAGTCTATGGCAGAGAGAAGTCCAGAATCAGAAACGGAAGTTGAAGTAGGAGAGGAGGGAGGCCAAGAAGCAGAGATGAGTCTGGCTGGTGAAGAGTCACAGGTGCTTCCCCTTCCTGCTGCAACAAGCTCCCCTCCCTCCTTGTACCGCAGAACCAAGAGAGGCATGTAGAGTGTGGACAAGGTTAGCATCACACAGTTTCAGTCTTGCATTCCTTGGGGAAAATCCTGGAGAGGTGGGGACTTAGGCAGCTGTGGGAAGGTGGGGACCTTCAGTCTCTGCAACTGCTTCATGGGGGCAGGCCATACCAAAAAGGAGTTGCTGTGCTCATTAGGCCCGGCACTCCTGTGGAGATCCTGTTTTTGCTGATAAAGAGTTAACTCCACTTGCTTCGTGTGCTTTACCGCTGACTCACTCCAGGCACTTGCCAACTCAGTTGATGCTACTGAGTCCAGCAAATCTCTCAACTCCATAAATTTCATTTCAGACCATGAAAGGGTCATTGGATGAAGGTTGGATGAGGGTGAGTTAGTGTGGCAGTTATGAGTTAAGACCAGGTTTGAGGAACCTGTGGCCCTCCAGTTGCTCTTGAACTCCCATCATTCATGACCATTTGCCATGGTGGCTTGGGGCTGGTGGGAACTTAGAATCGTAGAGTTGGAAGGGACCACAAGAGTCATCTAGTCCAACCCTCTGCAATGCAACAACTGGAGCCCAACAACACCTGGAGGGCCCCAGGCTCCACATCTTTAGTTTAGACTTAGCTGGGGAAGATAACCAAGTTTACAGTGTGTGGCCTTGGCCCAGTCTTCCTCTCTCAGGCATTGCACTTAACAGGGGGGTTTTGAGAATGTATTGGGGTGCATCTAAGTACAGTGGTCTGAGCTCAATGGAATAAAATAGGCAACAAAGGTGAATAACAAAAATCATGCTGCCACCTGATTGAAGAAACCTTAGCTGATTGAACTTTACTCAAGTAGCTAGATTGGATTTGCATAGATTCTCACCTAAGTAAAACAAGCAGACTCTCCCCATAATTTTGTCTTTAAATAAATAACACGTCCCAGCAGATACCCAAAATTCATTACCTCATGTGTCAGGATGGTGCCCACTACCTCCAGGTGTTAGGGAGGTAGGTCTGATAATGCTCACCACCTGTAGTTTCTGAAAATTTATATTTATTTTTTTAAAAAAAATGTTTAATCTGCTGCCCTAGTAGCCTCTCACTTCAACGTTAGTAATATGTTAATCAAATTAAATTGATGCATCAAATCAGCTCTGGGTTTAACCAGCAAACCCTGATTGACTTTTAGCCAGAAATGGGACATTCCCAATGGTAGAAACCTTTAGTGCAGATCTTAACTTTCCAGAGAACAGTGCAAATCTTGCTTGCTTTAAACTGGGGTGCAGGACCTTAATATTACTAAGCAAACTAAGGGCATCCTAATTCATACTAACTGCAGAGACATGGATGGAGAAGAAACAAATCACCTAACCTAATACAGGGTTATGATAAAACTGATAAATAAAACTCACAGTAAGGTTAAAGTAGATTCATTTAACCTTAGCTACTGAGAGATCTCCAGCCACCCTTTCTAGCTTTTAGAAAAGAATCAATTGTCCTATGGCTCAACTGAAGTTACATACATTTCTGTATTTTGAGGTCACTGCACACTTGTCAACTTGCAGACTCTTTAAGGAAATGGTTCAGTGCTGTAGCTATGGGGATCTCTATTATGACTTACACGCTTGGTAATGACTTCCAGAGAGGTGGCTGTTTTAACCAGTTTGGATATTTTAAAGATCATGATTTGTTGTTGAATGAAATTATGCCACAAGTCTTTAAGGTCTCAAATGACTCTTAAAAGGTTACCAGATTTTTTTTCAAAGAATCCAAGAAGCGAAAAAAAAGTTATTAAAAAAAGTTGTTGTTTTTTTTAAAAAAAGAAGTAATCTCTTCTGTGATCTCCTCTGTCACGTGGCCTTCCTCTGGGCCCCGGCCTGCTCTCTTGGAGCACTAGCCGCCATGACAGAGTAGGCTCGGGTCAGGCCTGGGCTCGGCCACGTGTCCTTGCCCTCCCAGGGCACTCCTCCTTAGCAGCGGCAGCAGCGCAGCCAGGTCAGGGCTCTCCCCTTTTTTCTCCTTCCTCTTTCTCTCTCTTCCTTCTCCTCTCCTCCTTCTCCCTGCGTCGGCTCCAGGGTTTCTGTGGCCCCAGAGCACCGCTGGGCAGTCAGCCGGGTGGCTGGGTGCTCTTGCTCCTGGCTCAATTTGGGTTGGGGGGGGTCTCAACGGTTCCCCCAGTTGACGTGCCAAGCGTCTCTGGTTCCACCTCAGCAGTGGTGGAGCAGCAGCAGTTTCAGCAGCCCAGAACCAGCCTGGTAGTGCAGTTGGCTCTGGCTGGCTTCAGGAGCTGCTCGCTGCCATGGCACCCGCCATTTTGCCTCACCAGAAGTCCCCATATGATGTGTCTTGTGTCGTTGAACCAATCACACAACATTCATTCCCTACTAATTAATCTACAACACTTAAAATATAAATCCGGGGACATTAAATGAAATCTGGGGACATTCCGGGGACAGATTTTGTCCGGGGACAGATTTGTAAATCCAGGGACTGTGCCCGAGAAATGAGGACATCTGGTAACCATATCTTAGGCATTTGTCATGCACCACCATGACTTGGGATCAAGAAAATGTAACATTACATAGCGAGGGATATGAGAGAAATGAAACAGAACAAGCTCCTAGTGATCGCTAGCTAGGAAGGGGCAAAAAGTGCCTAAGGTTGTGTTACTTTCACTGGGAAAAAGTGGAAGAACCTCTTACAACCAAGAGGTTGAGAAGAACTCAAGGTGTTAAGTTGCTGAAGCTTCTCTTCTGCCGCCACCTCCCCCCCCCCCCGCCCCGCCCCGGCCATCCGAAGCTCAGAATCAGGAATATTAACGTGGCACTTTTGCTTATGTGTAATTTGGGGATATGTCCTTGGGTTGTGTTTCAATTTACCATTCTTCCGTATCTGATTTCTGTTCAAGATTAGGATACCAGCTGTGTGATAGGCCTCTTGAAACAGCTCAAGGCTATAGGCTTCTGGCACAACTAATCCAACCCTAAATCCTCCAGATAATGCGTACATGCGTTGGCGGGTATAAGGCCAAGGCTGCATTCGGTAGCCAGCAAATTGTGGCCTTGGATTTCAGAAGTGAGGAGCTTTCTCCAGTTTTGAGTCTCTTTACTAATTTGACTACAACCTCTTTATGATGTACCAGGATCTCTTAACTACATGCGTATAGTGTGAATAATTGTCAGGTTGACTTGAGGCAATAAAACAATTTACTTTGAACTGTGTGAGCAAAAAGATTTTTCCACTGTCAACTCTAAAACATCTGAAAACAGAAAAGGGCAAAGATTCTGAAGCTCTGCTGTGTTACTCTGCTAGTGACACTGGTATAGGTGTGATCTTTGCGCAGATAAAAGACAGACACATTGAGTTTCAGAAGCACTATTGGCCACAAGACTTCATTCCTTTCTTGTTTTGCAGCCTCTCATTTTGGGACAGGCCACACCACTTAAAGCAATTATGAAGATAATTTAAAGGATAAAAAGTGGTTTCTTTTCATCACAACATAAGGAATGGTAGAGAAAGAGACAAGATGAAAAACTACATCCTGAGGATAAAGCAGGGCTATTGTTTGGCTCCAAAGCACCCTCTCCGATTGCATGGAGCCCGGAGAGCCCTGTGGTTTTCCACGGATCTGAGGGCAATGAAACAATCGCTGAGACAGCTAGAGCGCCGGTGGCGGGCACCGTATTTTTCGCTCCATAGGACGCACCTGACCAAAAGACGCACCAAGTTTTTAGAGAAGGAAAACAAGGAGAGAAAAAATCTGACTCAAATGTTGTACTCCTGTCCACTTTGCCGCTTTAAAGAGAGCCACGGTATATAATGAAGAGAATGGAAAAAGGAAAGACATTCCATTATAATGTAGCTGTTTTCATTATCACTGGGAAGTCAGTATTGGCAGCAGTCACGAAAACTAAAATTTGAGCATTTTACTGTTATTAATCAAGAATATTTATAGTCAGGGAGAGAAACCAGGGCTGTGCAAATGAGAAGTGCTTGGAGTATGGAGGAACAGCAAAGAGATCAAATGATTGCGCTCCAGTTCCTAAATCTCTGAAGTTTTCTCAAAACAGGCATGGTTATTTTGAAAGGAAGATTCAAAATGGAGTGACTGAGCAAAGAACAGAGGAGGAAAAGAGGGCAGATTATTAGCTTCCATTCAATAACAAGAGAACACAATGTTTTTTGGTTGGTATAGGTGGACTGTACTTGTAAGAATTTGTATAATGAATTATAGATTTGGAGTGGAATATCAGTGCCTCTTTTCAGCAATAAAGATTAGCTGCTAGGAACATGGTCCACACACAAACACACAGGATGTCTGGTTATAGTTGTGCAGTTTAAACTGTTCCTGAGCCAGATGCCTGCTCGGTTTTAGCTGAGCTCACTATTACTGGTTTCTGGAGATGCTTTGCATGTATTTATGACTATTTCTGCAAAACTGCTACTTGAAGAAATCCACAAACTTAATGTTTTTAAACTTCAAATGGAGCTCAGAATCCAGTTAGGCAATCCTTTGCAGTTGAATTAGGAGGCAGTGAGAGACGGCAATTTGTGGCTCCCCACCCCCATGAGCATCCCAGGAGCACACAGCCTTCCCTCTGCTTGCAAACCTTGTTGGGGCTTCAGGGGAAAGCAAAGGCTGTAGGCAGAGCAGTGTGGCTCCTCCCCCCACACCCCCAAAGAGCACCCCAGCCTTTCCTCTGCTTGCAAACGTTGGTGGGGCTTCAGGGGAAAGCGGAGGCTGCCGGCAGAGCACCGTGGCTCCTCCCCCCACCCCCAAAGAGCACCCCAGGAGCGCAAGGCAACAGCGATTTCGCTCCAGGGACCACACATTCGCTCCATAAGATGCACAGACATTTTCCCTTACTTTTTAGGAGGGAAAAAGTGTGTCCTATGGAGCGAAAAATATGATAACTCATTCTGAAGCTGACCAGACACGGGTTAAAGCTCAATGTCGAGCCTACCAAGTGGCAATAGCGATGCGAAGAAGACTTTCTTCACCGCCTCTATTGCATCTGCAGAAAACAGCAGCAAAGCCATTTCCGACCTGGGAGGAGAGGGGGTTGGGGGCAGAAATCCCTCCCACATCTCACATGCGGGGGCTGGCCCTTGCCCCCGCGTGGTTAGGGAATCCCCGGGCGTGTCGGCGACCCGGCCCGCCAATCAGCGGGCCGGGGAGGCGTGGCCTAGCCTATTTAAGACTAGGCACGCCCGGGGACCGCCCTCTTTGCCCCTTTCCAGCTGAGCGGTTTTCCCATCCCACCCTCCCTTTAGGTTTAGCTAGCTTTGACCTTGCTATGGACTTCGGTTGGTCGCAGCAAGGGGCCTGGTAGGAATTTTTCCAAGTTGGCACACTTCGAGCCTTTTGGTTTTTTCGCCTACCTCGTAGCAAACGTCACAACTTATTCGGTATTGGCGGTTAGGCATTGGCAGGGGTCAATTGTTATGCAAATGAAGGGGGGAAGGAAGCACCATCACCTTCCCCAAAAGAAAGGGTAGTCCGGTAGAGGACTCCGGGGGGCGTGGCCTTGTCCGAAACCCAGGGAGGTAAGGGCCTCCGGCACACCCCAGAGCAGTGACACCCGTGGGATCCTAGTTGGCGTACTTCAACAGGACTCCCACGGCTTGTGGACAACCCTTCCCGGTCCCCATGCCGGGTAGTCGATAGGAGCCAATGCCTAAGGCCAATACCTTCCAATTCTGTAATCAATAAAGTTGTGGCCTTTTTATGCCCATTAACCTTAAATACTGTGTCCAGTGTCTTCATTTCACATGGGGGAGGGGACTTGCCACGCAAGAGACTCTTTTGGGTGGTTCACAATTTAGCGGAACCACCTGCTCCATCGGGGCCCAGTACGGGCCACATGATCTCCTGCAATGATTTTGCAAAGTTTTTTGCAGATAAAGTCGCTCAGATTCAGAAAGAGGTAGACTCCACTGTGAGAGCAGGGCTGAGGCGGGAGAGTGCTAGAGTCCTGTCTAGTCAAGTTGAATGGGATCAATTCCAATCTGTTACCTACGAGGATGTGGACAGGCTGCTTGGATGCGTGAAACCAACCACCTGTCTCCTTGATCCTTGCCCATCCTGGCTTATAAAAGCTAGCCAGAAAGGGCTAGGCGATGGGCTTTGCAGGGTGAATGCTTCTCTCTGTGAGGGAGCGTTCCTAGACCTGCTGAAAGAGGCAGTCATTAAACCACTTCTCAAAAAAACACCTCTAGACCTGGCCAATATGGCCAACTATCACCCAGTCTCAAATCTTCCATTCTTGGGCAAGGTGATTGAGCGAGTGGTTGCTGAACAACTCCAGGCACGCCTGGAAGAAGCAGACCATTTGGATCCTATCCATTCGGGATTCAGGCCTCATCATGGGACTGAAACTGCCTTGGTCGCACTGGTCGATGATCTCCGGCGGGCTAGGGACAAAGGTGAGAGCTGTTTCCTAGTTCTGCTGGATCTCTCAAGCGGCTTTTGACACCATTGACCCTAACATCCTTCTGGACCATCTAGAGGGGCCTGGGAGCTGGGGGCACTGTTATACAGTGGTTCCGCTTCTTCCTCCTGGGCCATGTTCAGAAAGTGGTGGTAGAGGATGAGTGTTCAGACCCCTGGGCTCTCACTTGTGGAGTGCCTCAGGGTTCTCTCATGCTTTTCAACATTTACATGCAGCCGCTGGGAGAGATCATCAGGGGGTTTGGGGTGGATGTTCATCAATATGCGGATGATACCCAGCTCTACCTCTCTTTCAAATCAGAACCAGTGAAGGTGGTGAAGGTCCTGTGTGGGTGTCTGAAGGCGGTTGGAGGATGAATGGCGGCTAACGGATTGAGGTTGAATCCTGACAAGACAGAAGTACTGTTTTGTGGGGACAGGAGGCGGGCAGGTGTGGAGGACTCACTGGTCCTGAATGGGGTAACTGTGCCCCTGAAGGACCAGGTGCGCAGCCTGGGAGTCATTTTGGACTCACAGCTGTCCATGGAGGTGCAGGTCAATTCTGTGTTCAGGGCAGCTGTTTACCAGCTCCATCTGGTACGCAGGCTGAGACCCTATGTGTCCGCGGATAGGGTACATACTCTAGTTATCTCGCTTGGATTACTGCAATGCGCTCTATGTGGGGCTACCTTTGAAGGTGACCCAGAAACTACAACTAATACAGAATGCGGCAGCTAGACTGGTGACTGGGAACGGCCACCAAGACCACATAACACTGGTCTTGAAAGATCTACATTGGCTCCCAGTATATTTCCGAGCACAGTTAAAAGTGTTGGTGGTGACCTTTAAAGCCCTAAACGGCCTCGGTCCAGTATACCTGAAGGAGCGTCTCCACCTCCATTGTTCAGCCTGTACACTGAGGTCCAGCGCCAAGAGCCTTCTGGCAGTTCCCTTGCTGCGAGAAGCCAAGTTACAGGGAACCAGGCAGAGGGCCTTCTCAGTAGTGGAACCCGCCCTGTGCAACACCCTCCCACCAGATGTCAATGAGAAGAACAACCACCAGACTTTTAGAAGTCATCTGAAGGCAGCCCTGTTTAGGGAAGCTTTTAATGTTTAACAGACCACTGTATTTTAATACTTTGTTGGAAGCCGCCTAGAGTGGCTGGGGAAACCCAGCCAGATGGGCGGGGTATAAATAATAAATTATTATTATTAATTATTATTATTATTATTAACTGGAATTCTTGTGAATAGACACAAAACATAGGAAATAGAAACAAATCTACAGGATCCTTGGTGCAACTTATGTTGTTGGGCCTTTTGCATACAGTGGTGCCTCGCAAGACGAAATTAATTCGTTCCACAAGTTTTGTCGTCTTGCGATTTTTCCGTCTTGTGAAGCAAGGTTTCCCATAGGAATGCATTGAAAATCAATTAATGCGTTCCTATGGAAACCAACTTCAGACCAGGTCCGGGGACAGTCTGTCCCCCGACCTCTTCTGAAGGCTGGGGGGGGGGGGACCAAGGGCTTTTCTTCCCACCCCCAGCATTTTAAAAAAACCCCGGGACAGCGGGGGACTTCTCCGCTGTCCGGGGCGATCTTAAAATGCTGGCGGGCGGGAGCGAAGCCTCCGCTGCCGCCCGCCAGCATTTTAAAAAGCCCCGGGACAGCGGGGGACTTCTCCGCTGTCCCGGGGCGATTTAAAAGCCCCCGGGAAGGCAGGCAGGGGGGACAAAGACTTTTGCCCCCCGCCGGCCTTCAGAAGTCCAGGACCTCTTCTGAAGGCGGGCGGGGTGTGAAAGTCTTTGCTCCCCCCCGCCTGCCTTCAAAAGCTGTCCAGGACAGCGGAGAAACATGCTGCGTTTCTCCACTCTCCCGGGAAGGCAGGCAGGGGAGAGCAAAGACTTTCGCCCCCCGCCGGCCTTCAGAAGAGGTCCAGGACCTCTTCTGAAGGCGGGCGGGGGGCGAAAGTCGATGCTCCCCCCCGCCTGCCTTCAAAAGCCGTCCGGGACAGCGGAGAAACACGCTGCGTTTCTCCACTCTCCCGGGAAGGCAGGCAGGGCGGACAAAGACTTTTGCCCCCCGCCAGCCTTCAGAAGAGGTCCAGGACCTCTTCTGAAGGCCGGCGGGGGGCGAAAGTCTTTGCTCCTCCCCCCCCCGCCTGCCTTCAAAAGCCGTCTGGGACAGCGGAGAAACGAAGGCTGGCGGCGGGAGGAGGTCTCTCTGCCCGCCGCCAGCCTTCGGAGGAGGTCCGAGGACAGTGGGGAAGACACGCTGCGCTTCCCTGCTGTCCCGGAGATTTCCCTATGGGCTTTCGTCTTGCGAAGGAAGCCCATAGGGAAATTCGTTTTGCGAAGCGCCTCCAAAACAGAAAACCCTTTCGTCTAGCGGGTTTTCCGTCTTGCGTGGCGTTCGTCTTGCGGGGCACCACTGTACTTTTAACCCATTCAGCAATTTCGTTATATGAATAAAAAACAGGTCTACACATAACTGTTTATTGATTGGCTTTCTGCAGTCACAGCATGGCAACTGTGCAGGCCAACTACAGAAAGGTCTACAACTAGCAAATATAAAATGCTCTCCTACTTCTCCAGTCAGCTGTTTTATCTCCTACTCCTGACAAGTTTAGAGGCCAAAAAGATACAACTGTTGCTTCATCAGAATGTGCTTATTAACAAAAGCGATCCAACTCTGAGCAGCCTTCTACCCACCAAAGCCTTATGACAAATTGGTTTTCAAGTTCATTTGAAGTCACCTTCCATGTTGTGGTGGATGCCATTTTGAATAATTTTCAAGAAGTTTCAAATATGGCATGGATGGGGGCCTGTTGTCTCAATTTATCTCATTAAATCTTTTTTTTTTTTAAGGAACCTAAAGACTTACCAGCTTCTAAGCCATGATTTTGTGGGAAAGCAATTTTGCATCAAGAATATTAACCCTTTTGTAATGAAACTTTTTGCCAGTTCACATAAACATGCTCTGCATATAATAAATTGTTGCTGTTGTAGTGGTGCTGGTAATATAAGAGGTCACAATGTGCCAGGACAGGAACCCTTGGCCTGCTTTCCGGTTGTCCTCTAATATTATTTTTTTGCAAAACGCATACCCTGCTAGAAAAGGTAGAATGCCTAGCCCTAGACTTCATATAAATACAAAGGTTTTTTTTTTTTTAAAAAAAGTGACCATGGACTTAAAATGATCTCTCCTTCATAGCTGCTATCTGCAGAGTGCAATGTGCTTCCCCAGCTCTTCCTAGTTTACATTCTGGTTTTTACAAAACCATCTGAGATTCCCATTTTTGGGAAGTGGAACATGCAACAGCCCTCTCCAAATGAATGAAGAGAAAGCAAGTTTGGAGCTTGTTATAGCCTATATCATCTACAGTGATGATTATTCAGACAAAAACTTTATAATAAATCACCCCTTTCAGAGAAACAGGAGTATTAATGAAATGCAGGAGCATCCATACTGAATTCAGGTGAACTGTCAGAAAGCTTAGGTTGGTACCTTGTGTTCTAGATGAAAATTCACAAGGAGCCTGAGCATTTTGTATCTTAGTCTCTCTCCCATGCCCAAGACAAGTGTTTTTAGGAATAAAGTCCTCTCTATTCTACAACAAATGAGCTAGTGTGGGGAATATTTGGCCTCCCAGATGTTGCTGAACTACAACTCCCATAAGCCCCAGCCAGCAATGGGCAATAGTCAAGCCACATTTGAAAAAGCTAGTGTCATGGGTCAATAGAAATAACTTACCCCTAAAAATGCCTGAGTTATTTATTTGTCAAGGCCAATGGCAAAGACAGGCCCCTCCCTACTTAACTTCCAAGAAGACTTTGTAATACCAGCAGGCATTTCAAATTAAGGTTGATTTTATAGGTTGCAGTATATATTGTTTAAATAAAATAATAATTTGGTCCAAGGCATGAAACTGGATCATTTTGTGGAAGACATTTACTAGTATCAGAAACAACCTTGTTTATGGAAACAAGTCAACATTTTCTCTTCATCCTTGATACAATAGTGTGAGAGTGAACAAATTTGGTTTTGTGTTTCAAGTTCTTGGGGAGGGCTATCTTATATTGTACTTGAATTTTGTGGTCATTCACAGATACCTTTCACTCTTTAAAAAAACTTTATTTTTCAAAATAATTGTAATTCATTAGACTGTATGTGAAGTTACCAATAAGGAAGTGAACCCAAACATCAGACATTTGCTGCACTTTCAACCTTTTGTAACACGCATGATTTTCAAAAGGAGTTTTACATTTTGATTTTACAATTTTTTAAATTGTACGAATACTTATAAACAGTGGATTTTTTGACTTGGAAAGGGATACACATCTAAAGCACAAAAATACTGCAAAAATGTCATTTGAAAATGTGATTAACCTATTACAGTTTTAGTAAGTCAAATCTAGTTAGCACCTTACTGAAGTCAGCCTTGAGTGTAAAATTAGTGCATATAATTGCTAAATATGTACTGTTCAACCAGTAATGGCACATTACCAGCCAAATCCTTGAAACTGAAAATGTTTCAGCTTTCACACATCTGGAGTAAACAATGTTTCCAATTTAACACAGAAATAAAATAGGTTCTTGCTTCTTTTTAAGTTGATTTTTTGAAAAGCAATCATTTATAAAGATTGCATCAACATCCATTAGCAGAGGAAGATCGAACTTTATTGAAACTGCTTGCATACAAAATATATTGCACTATAACCAAACAAATGTCAACATAAAATCCAATCTGTTGTAGCTAATATGTACAGAGAATATTGCCCAAGAGCAGTTACATTAACAAGGTCATTCTACCTTGGTTAATTATCTACAGTATTTTAAACCAAACAGCTTACAGATGATGTGTGCAAGGTACCAATTTCAGTTTTTTCAAATACTATACATTCCCCCAAAATAAATAACTAGAAATCAACATTTAAAGTTTGGCAATATTTAAGACTTTTTAATATTTGTTAAGTTGTGTGCAGTTTGTTGCCATTTTTATATGCTTGCTTGTATGCAAGGGGGTGGATGGGCGGAGAAAAAGCAGCAGAGAAACAAAAATGCACAACATGCAGATACAAGGGCCAGGTTTGTACAATTCTGTACATAATCACCCAAACTCCTACTGGAGTAATTTAAGAAAAACAGAATAGCTTAAAATGGAAGTCCTATTACACTTTTTTTTTTTTTTTTGCAAGTACAATTTCATTCATGATCAGAAATAAAAAGCATCCCCCACCCCTATTATGGGCAACTAAACTTAATGCCAACTTCAGTAACATGTTTTGAATCTACTTGTACACGAGACCTTGTAAGACTCTTCTGTTTCCAAGGCTGTTGAACTACACTATCCCTGAATTTTTCTAAGTTTCACATATAGAAATCAACTTCCTTTCTCATCTGAGACAGATTCCAAATTTCAAACAAAAATGTAGGGGAACTAAAAAGAAAGCTATTCTTTAAAATTGGTCCTCTGGCCAACAGCAGGCACAAACTACTAGCTTATGAACAAGTTACAATTTGTTCCCTCAGTAACCATGAATTGTTTTAGTTTATCACAAATGGAAATAGGTTTTAAAAAAACAAAACAAAAACAAAACAAAAAACTTCTCTTGTCCTGTCTGAAAAGGAAACAAAAACAAAACACACCATCTCAGTAACACAATCTGCCATTATTTCAGTGCAAAATAAATTTTCTGTTCTTAAAATTGCCTAACTGGATGTTTATGCAAGGAAAAAAATATGGAAAGCATGCATTCTTCTAATAAAGTACTAATTGTTGGAGAAGTTTTGCTACATATATTGTACATTTAGTGTTTCCAACTCAGCTTCCCTGATTTCTGCATCCAAATATAGTATTCCTACCTGCCAAGATATAAAAAAGGCACAGATCATACAACTTTTTGCTAATGAAAATGACAATTTAGTTACATTACACATATATCGAGAGGTTCACTAAAATACTGAAAAAGTGAACCAAAATGTGAACTGACACAGGACATAAAACAGAACCTTTTAATGTTTAAGGTGAGTAACTCCTAAAAGATTAAAAACAGAAGCCCAATCTGATTACTGCAAACACTATTTATTCTACAAATTGAAATTTAGCAGTGATTTTGACCAATTCATTGAAATGGTACAACTGAACAGAAATACCTATGCACAGTTTCATTATTTTATAAACAAACAAATGGATTATTTCATCGTTTGAAGTGCAATATGTACTTAAAAGCAATTTTTTCCAGAAGTTCAAGGTATTTTTAATGCAAGTAAAACATCTTATTTTGAAAAAACTGCATACTGATGTTTAAAAAAGGCGAAAAGAACTTTTTATATTCATTTCATGCCCTGCGCCATCTTGCCTACTATTTGTCTTTGGCCTAATAAGTTTATCTAATGTGGAATAAGTTTTACTGAAACAGTTTAGGAAATATAACTTCTCAAACTATGCAGTTTAGGGTACTCCATTCACCAACGGTTGCTGACCATCCCCGCTGTCCGACTTCTCTTTCTTCTGGTTACGATCTTTACCCGTGCGCAACCGGCTACCTTCATTGGAGGTATTCTGTGATGTTTTAGTGTGGACACTCCTTTCATTATTGCAGTCAATTCTGATCTGAAACAAATTAGAGTTATATAAAAAGGAACATTTATCAAGACTCGTTGGAGAGCACTTTTTCTAAGAAGTTCTCCCCCTTCTTCAAATAAAATATATTCTAGAAGTGTGCCGTTAAAAGGAACCAAATTTATTTTTAATACTGTTCAGGCATTTAGGCTTGTACAAAGGTCAGAACTTTCTGCAATACTTGACTGTATGTATCATAGCTATTAGTAATTTTGCAGGACTGGTTTCCTAGGCAAACCCAACAAAACATGGAATTTACCTTCCAAATAAGATGGAAGTTGATCTTCTACAGGTAAGCATTTAGTAGTTAAAGCTAAGCAGTGGTTTATTTTTGTATATTTTTAGAAACAGGATTTCTAATTTCTAAAAATGCATTTCAGAGCTTTTACTAAGTCAACTGTTCAAAAGTATTACTCTACTTGATCCTTTGGGAATGATGGAGATTAAAAACCTAAATAAAATTATTTTGGGTGGTACCAAATGGTGTCTGTTCACTGATGGACGGTAACCACCAGTGGAATTGGGGGAGGCGACGACAATTTTAGGTAATTCCCATCCCTCCCACACCAGCTCAAAGTGTTCATTTTACCCAGTCAGATTTAGGGGCACACAAGGGAATGAAGGAGGAATTGCTAAAAATTAGCCCTCCCCCTTGGGCTAATGAACATCTTCAGTCATTGGTAGTAATATACCATTACTGAGGCAACTTCCAATGACCAAATGTAAAGTTGCAGAATTGCCAGGGGGGTGGGGGTGGGGACTCTTATGCAGACAGGGATAGGTGTGCATGGATGCATCACTCCATGACTATCAAGAGCAACTCCATTTATGCAGATGCTGATGAGTGCATAGGCAATAAATAAATAAATAAATAAATAAATAAATGATTTTTTTACCTGAAGTGACCCATCTGCTGTTCTCCCTTTAGTATCTCTTGAATTACGTTGACGGTTATCTGTTCGCAACTGTTCATCATTTCCTGCACATCAAAAATGGATTTTAGAAAAGTCTTCCCTGTTATTGTTGTTCTTTGGATCTTATCGTATTTTCTGAGTATAAGACAATATTTTGCTTTAAAAAATTAGTCAAAAATTGGGGGTTGTTTTATACACAGATGGTGAATGCACAGGGGTTTGTGTTCAGTGCAGGCTTGTGATTGCTGAAGAAAAGCTCAACAACTTTGTCCAACCTGATCACTGCTGTTTAAATATATGGTACTAAATATACCGGTGCTTTGATTAAAAAAAAGAATTGTCTTGATACATGGAAAAATACGGTACTTTTTAAATAGTAAACTGCACTGAGTATACTGGTAGGAAAGTGATATATAAATGTAAAAAAAAGGAATGCTTTACATTTCTGGTGGAAATTAGATGTTCACACATTAAGATAGATAAAAATCATAAAACATTTTAGGGAAATGAGTCACAGAAAAACCTCTAATCAGTAGCTTAGGGTGGGACCTATAGCAAACCTGCCTTGATAAGCCCCAAGCTGTGCAACTTTAGGGACATATATTGTGTAGGAACAAAACAGCTTGTTAATTGGGCAGATTTGGTGTCCTTTTTGTGAGTGGACAACAGTATTTAATGATATGTATTTCTCCTCTGTATTCTCTCACTCCTTGCTTTCTGGAAATTCCAGTTGCTATTTTGCCTCTACCATTCCTCAGTTCGCATGGAATATGGTTTGGCCCGATTCAGTTTTAAACGGGTTTTTTTTTTGTTTTGTTACTGCTACAATGTTGTTCAGCAAATCTACTAGCTTCATTTCTTCATTTCAGACACACACCAGCTGTACAGGAAGTGATCAAGAGCTCTAATAGCTCATCTGCCATGTAGTATCATAATCATTTACTCACCTTTGAAACCTCCCCGACCCCTTCCTCCTTGACCACGTGCACCTCCACCACGTCTTCGCCCATCTCCTCTACGAAGGTAGCTGTCACGCTCTTCTTCTGCTGGGGCTAATGACCAGTCAATAAGCTCATCTCTGTGATCAGACTCTGTTTCAGAAGCATTTGATGCTTCAGAATTAGCTCCTATCAAAGTTTAAAAAAACCAAGACATACCACAGTCTATTTTCACAATATTTTAGAAAAATCCAACCAATTGAATGACCCACCGGTTAAAACTAGCTTCTTTCTAAAATATTAGTTTTATATAGTTTCTGTAATATTTCCCAGCAAGGGCAATGTAAAAGTGAAGTTCTAGTCTAGATTAATTTAAGCAGCTTATCTGTTTCAGAAAAGGGATCTCAGCTCAATTCACTAGTGCTAAGAATGAAGAGGAATTTATTATATGAGCTGCTGTTTAAAATTTGCTTTGACATAGCTGCAATAAGAGTCCTGATTACATGGAGCATGTGTGAAGAAATTGTACAGAACGGCTTGTTAAGACTACTGCAAGTAGTGACAAGAACAATGTGTAGACTGACTTATATTCACAACAGTTTGTAGACACTGAACTATACAGTTCTCATGACAATGTCAAAATTTCAGTAAAAATAAAAGCTTTTCATGGTGTTTTTGTAATTTGTTATACAGCACCCAGAAACAAATGAGAACCTCACTATCCAATTATGGATAATGGAAGAGGTAATTTTTCCTTCTGGATAAGAAATTAGGATCTTTGAACTCAATACATTACTTTCAACTTAAGGTACATTAGTACGTTAATAAAGCTAAATTTATAGATGTTCAATCTGTATAGTATTTCAGAATGGACATTAAGACATAACCAAATGAACCTGACAATGAACATAGTAGGTGTCACAACTATTATGTAGAAGTCAAATTTATTTTCATATCTGCAACTCATTCACATTTTTAGACATACTCAACCACATAACAAATAAAGGCACATAACAAATCAGAGGTTACAAGTCTGAACAATCCAAGTTACCTACCTGAAGCATAGCCTGGTCCACGTCTCCCATGCCCTCTGTTTCTGTAGGGTCGGCTACCTCTTCCAAGGCCTGGGCCATCATCAGTCATGTATCCTTTTTCTTTATCTGTGCGGTTTGGTGGTGGTCTGGAAGTGGCCCCAATCTGTCGAAGCTGTTCATCTATTTGCAATCTCTCTAGACGCAGTTGATCCACTTCCTATAAATAGAGAAATAAGTTACTGGAAGTTGCTGCCATTTTAACCAATCTTATTAAGTGTCTTGGTCAGAGGTTTGGCTTCTTCCACAACTGGCTTAAGAAATATATGATAATGTCAGGATTTAAACCAGTTACTCAGCATTGTTAAGAATTCTGTTTCCTACATAGCTATTTAACATCAGAATTTGAATCAGCTTAGAAACTCAGAAAAATATCACAAACCATTGTTCTAAGCCAGGGGTGGCCAACTCTCAAGAGACAGAGATCTACTTTCAGAATTAAAAACTGGCAGTGATATACCCCTGTTTTTCTGGGGTTCAGCTCAAAGTTGTGGAGCTTTTTTGGGGGAGGAGGAAAGCCCTGGGTTTTTTGGGGGGGTCAGCTCGAATCTGTTGAGCTTTTATTAGGGGTTTAAAAAAAGCTTTTTGGGGGGGAAAGGCTAGGGACAAAGGGGTAAAGTCACAAACAAAAAGATCACTATGGATCAAAACAGCAGCAGGAGAAAGCTCCAGAAAGCTCTATCTTCCCTCCCAGAGATCATACAGCTATGGAGGGGGGGGGGGCGAGGGGGGCAGGAGTCAGTTTGGGGGCACTAAGGAAAGGGAGCCAGAGATCGACCGCGATCTATCAAAACCTCACAGGGATCTACCAGTAGATCACGATCGACCTGTTGGACATTGCTGTTCTAAGCTAACTTTTCCACTCCCCACGAAGTATGTTCATTTTCCTTACCTTTAAATAGTTGAGGTGATAATCCAAAAGAACTGTGGCATTCGTAATGCTGTCCTTGGTTCCCACAAAGACAAAAGGAACCATTCCCTAGAAAGAAATTGGTGAATCAGAGATCTTCAGGTGCAAAGCCATAGCAATTGCAATTTCTTTAGGAAAAGAATGAACATTCCTAGCTCTATCGATACTCATAACTTTCCAGATGACATTTAAAATCTATGTGAATTTTGTTAAGCAACATAAAATACTACAAGCAAATAATAAAGTATAAGTCTCCAGTTGGTTTACATAAAGACTGTGGGTTGTTTCCCACTAATTTCTACTCAGAGTAGATTCACTGAAACTAATGGACCTAGGTTAGTCATGTCCATTAATTTCAATGGGTCTTCTTTGAGTAGAACTTTCGATACAATTCTATAAAATTATATTTATTCATAAGAAAGATAACTCACAACTTACATGAGGGTTACATTCTGGAGATGGTGCATATATACAAAAAACCACGCTTTGGAACTGCCCCTGGGGGAGCAACCTTATCTTCTGGAGCTGTTGCATTGAAAAGGCCTACCCTCCAACCCGCAAGCGAGGAAGAGCTTAAAAGCTCTTTCTGAGCGGGGGAACTGCACAAAAAAACCACTCTGCCTTTCGTGTATTTAATCTGTGTTATTTCTACTGTGCAAAGTTGAAATCTCACATGCAAGCAGTTGTGAGCTACCTGTATATCTCAATTAAAGCCAAGCAGTGTACAAAAGAAAAAGAAAAAAACAAGTCAGTTGAGGAAGGTGTAAGCCAACAAAGGTTTAAAGAATTCTTTGGCAGTCAGTACTATCTCTTCCTCATGAATTACTTGAGGAAGGGGATTCCAGAAAGTGGGTGCTATCACTGAAAAGGCCCACTTTTGCATTGTCCTAAAGTGACAACATGCTGGTCCTGAACTGACCAGTGGTGTTTCCTCAGAAGATCTTACAAATTAGCTTGATCTGTACTGTGGGAGGTGGTCTGCTAGATATCCTCATCCCAGGATAAAATCAACAAAACATTGAATTTGGCTCACAAGTAAGTAGGTGGCAGATGCTGATCTCAATGCTGAGTGTGCCATGAACGCATCTGAAGTTGCAACTTCTGAACCAGGCATAAGAGTAGCCCCATGTGCAGAGCACTGAAAGTGTCTAATCATGAGTTTATCATTGGGTGGACCATCATGCCAAGGTCCAGGAACCGTCAAAGTTAGCACACCAACTGAAATTGGTAATAAACGCTCCAAGACAATGAGGCCAGCTGGGTTTCTAGAGGTAGCAATTGGTTGAGCAGCAGAGTCAAACTATGCACCAGCTCCTTTAGAGAGAGTAAAACTCCATCCAGAGCTGGTATACAACTCAATTGCTGGGCTTGGAAACTGCCCATCCACAGTGTCTACACGTTGTAAGAATTTAGTAGCTGTTTGGGTATCTTCAGCATACTGGTGACACCTTGACCCAAACCTCCAAATGAATGCACCCAACAGCTTCATATAGGTATTAAATAGCAATGGGAATGATGAAAGGGACCCAGGCAGAGTCGTCCAGCACAAGGTGGGAGAGAACCTGTACAGGAATGAAACAATCCAAAAGCAGTGTTCCCAACTCTTAGATGCAAACCAGATGAGATGAGCATGGGCAGAGAGCATATAGCAAGCTGCATACTTCTTGTGTACATCTTCAGGCATGAGTAACTGCAACAGATTCCATAAAAATGGACAGGATGATACGCTGAACACTTCAGAAACTTTATCAATGGCAACACTTAGCTTCACATGGAGGCAGGCAATTATCTCCTCAGATTGCCTTGCAGAATTTCAACAGTGGGCTTCTGAGGTTGACAGGACACCCATAGCAGCCCCAATCAATTTCTCTGACCAAACACCAGGTACAACTCTCATCGCTCAGGAAAGAAGAGAGGGGGTTTCATGTTCTGGCGATTCCCTCACTGCAAGATGTGAGGTTACAGGGAACCAAGCAGAGGGCCTTCTCAGTAGTGGTGCCCTCCATGTGGAACATCCTCCCATCAGATGTCAAGGAAATAAACAACTATTTTACTTTTAGAAGACATCTGAAGGCAACCCTGTTTAGTGGAGTTTTTAATATTTTATGTTTTATCAGGTTTTTAATATTGTGATGGGTGCTGCCCCAGAGTGGCTGGGGTATAAATAATAAATTATTATATTATTATTATGTTGAACATAATTACCCTTGTGGATAATGACTCCCCTTCAGACCATCTAATTTGGATTGGTGATGCACTGAGTACCTAGGTGGGCAAAGCTGGGTCAGATAGATTTTAACCAGCTGATTCATCCAGGTCCTGGTAATATGTGGCAGGTCTGTTCCCTTATCCAGAATCAGATCTGAGATTTTGTTAAGTACCAGCCTGGTGTTCATCAATAGGACCAGCAGATCAGAGGGCACAATAGTCCTAGGGGAGTGGTTACCCCACTTAAATGACACATTACATTTTGTAAAGTTAGGGAGCAAAGTCCAGAAGGATTTGCAGCCTTCCCAAGAGGAAAAAGACAGTTCAGTGACACCTCTAATTCCCCTATGCCTCCAAGGGTATAGGCATGAACATAATAATAATAATAATAATAATAATAATAATAATAATAATAATAATAATAATAATTTATTTATACTCCGCCCATCTCACTGAGTTTCCCCAGCCACTCTGGGTGGCTCCCAATCGAGTGTTAAAAATAGAGAATGGGCAAGAGATTGGGAGCAGATTGCCAGTAGAAATCTTGGTCCCCCACCTCTCCAACAGTATCCTCTCCCCAGCAAACCATGCCTTCCCCTTCCATTGTTACATGTTAAATGTACATTTATCTGTTAGATGATCCTTCAGTTATCACTTACGTTAAGTGTTAAATCAACTTGCAAAAGAAGAGAAAAAAAACGAGGGGAGGGGAGGTTCAATGTTACTTACCTGCCAAGTTTTGAGTTCAGGTTTTTGCTTTCTCCCTGCCACAGTTGATGACACAACTAACGCCTGCAGTGTAAGGAATGCAAGTATTAGTGATGTCATTAAATACATAGGAGTTAACACAGAACCTTCAACTCAAAACTTGACAGGATATAAACACTGCAACCCACCTTTTAAAGAAGCATTTGAAAACTGCAAATAGTTATATGCCTAATTTACAGTATACATTGGTAGAACCTTAAGTGTGCAAGTATCTCTCTGCAGTAGTTACTTTCTGCTTTTTGAGACATGGTCACCATACAAGCACTTTATAGTTCCAAAGAAATTATGCAATGGGCCAATGCAACAGATTTGTGTTTTAAATATTTATTAATACATGTGTTTGATAAAAAACCAAAGGCAAGTGACAAGTATGCTATTGGAACTAACTGTACAATAAAAAAATTACAATTGTACAAAACTGTACAATTGTACAAAACTGTATAAAAAATTACAATACAATTTTTTTGGCTTAATACCACCACCAAACTTTGGACTCAATCTATTAAAGTTCTGAACCCATAAGATACAGCAGGATATAAAGACCATCACCAAAACCTAAGCTGTGAGATATACTTAAATTCTGAAATGGAAATACAACTCTCAATGTTCCCATACATGAATCTGTTGCTCTTTCAGAACCTAAAAAAAGGAAGTCTGTATTATGACCCTTTAAGATGCCTGGGTTCTAAGCCAGTCTCTTTCACAATTCTCCATTTCATACCCGTCCCCCTCCTCAGTCAACTAATTTTTTATGTCCATTGAGCAATCCTCATTATACGTTTGAAAAACTTGGGATTCACACAAGTCTGCTGATACTGACTTGTATGTGCATGGTGACATTTTACTACACATGAATTTATACATGGAAAATGGTTTGTTATTAATGTACAGGACAGGGTGGATAAAAATCAATGATTTTTTATTTATTTTTAAAAAATCATATTTTTTGTATTTAAATAGGATTTCTTTGATTTAAATCAGATTTTTAAAAATAAAATGCTTCTGGAGTAAAAATCTTTCTAAGTATAGTTTTCTATTTAAGTTACATTATAGTCCAAAGGCTATGCATCAGGAAATGAGGGTTTGTTTTAAGTTTTTCATGTGTGCTAAACCAAGTTGTTGTTTTTTAAACAAAAACATTTAACCACACCAGTTAACAAACATGTATACATATGCTACAATGTTATTGCTTTAGTTAAATAAATTGCTTAAATTGTTATTAAGGAAATGATAATTTTTGTCCTTCCAATAAAGTACAGCAGAAAAGTTGTCCAAATATAAACAGTTTACTTATTAAACCTCACAATAATTTCATAATTATCTGCCTATGTATTTCTAATAGTATAACCAAATCAGTAATTTTTGATATAACTGTAAAAAACTACTCTGAAAATTTATTATTCCTAAAATAAAACCTTCCTCTGGTTGTAAATATTAAGATTACACCAGCAAGAATGAGTCTTTCTGTATAAAAAAATTAAAACTGATTTAATTCAATTTAATTTAAATCAAATCCACCCTGGTACAAATTATCCAAACATAATAAAGGAAAACCTTCAGTTTTCAACAATATCAAGCTAATGTTATCAGATAAGCTACTCCGGGGACTTGCATCCTGGTTTAAATTTCACCTCTGCCATGGACCTGCTGTGTATTCATGGGGAAAGTTCCCCTCTCTCCTAATTCAAGGTCTAAATCTCTAAAATGGAAATAGCGACCTATTTCACCAGGCTAAAAATAAGGATAACTAATGGCACTTTTAAGTACAGTCATACCTCAGGTTGAAGTAGCTTCAGGTTAAGCATTTTCGGGTTGCGCTCCGTGGCAACCCGGAAGTAGCAGAGCGCGTTACTTCCGGGTTTCGCCATTTGTGCATGCGCAGACACTCAAAATGACGTCACGTGCATGCGCGGAAGCAGCGAATTGCGACCCGCGCACGCACAGATTGCATTTGCTTCAGGATGCGAACAGGGCTCTGGAACAGATCCCATTCGCATCCAGAGGTACCACTGTACAATTAAATATTATTCTTAAAACAGAGGTTTATTTAAAAAGATCAAACATAATTAGGCAGGGTTGTTTACTTAGAACCTATATGCATAACTTTTATAATAGAAATGGACAGTGCTTAGGAAATTGCATCTGTCCCCCCACCCTCGCTAAATATGAAACAGCATATAAACCAAGTCCACTTTATTTCACTTCACATACCTCTTCCTGTGGAATATTTTTATCATTTTCAGCCTCAATTCTCACTCTTACAACACCTGATTTATCCACGATCTCTTGAATGAGTTTTCCATTTTTTCCTATAACTTTTCCTATTATAAAAACATACACAACATGGAAAATTTAGGGTTTTGCTCAGACAAATAGAAATATTAGCACAAAAGATCTTTCAGCAACTATCTGAAAGTTTCAACCATGTGTTGCTACAGAAAGTTTGCATACCAACCACTCCCTTCCATGAGGCTTGTAAGTGAATTTGGTTGAGTGCACATAGAAGCTTCCCTGTGAGATTGAGAACCATGCACACACACATGCTCCATCTTCATTGATTATCGTATTTACGCTAACTACTAGCCTATGGCTTAAAAAATTGGACTAACTCAACAACAAAAACCCCACATTATTACAAAACAGCAATGTACATTCATCTTAATCCAAATCAGGTGCTCCAGATGTTATAGATCATGATTAGCATAATGATTTATTTTTTTTAAAAACCCACACAATTTTAAAAACAGTAACTTCAATCGGATATCCCCATTTTTAATCAGTTTATCTCCTGAAAATGCAAGTATGCTACCTGGTTACTGTAACTAGTCTTCATACAACCCTATAACTTGCAGTTAGTTGATCCTCATGCACTGCAGGATTATACCTACTTAAACGCAAGAGGCAGATTTCCGTTTGACTCTAAACTTTTAAGAATATAAAAATAGGATAATTAAGACTACATCTCTCCATAACAGTTAGCAAAGGGTCTTGGATTTTGGGGTGTGTTTTATTAGATATAGTCATTATTGTAAACTGCTTTGTTATTTTTATGATATATTTTTATAAACAAAATAAACTTATAACATTTATAAATAAACTAATTAATTATGAAACTGAAATCAAATTGAAATATGTTAACACTTATTTCAATTAAACAAAGTGGTTATTCCAGCTTTTGGGGTGCAGAATGTTAAGTAAGCAAGTGCTGATTCAGTGGACAAAATAATGTCTCTCAATGAGGAAAAGTAAATATTATGCTGTTTAGTTAGCAAGTCAAGTATTCATAATTTGAGAACTGAAATGCTCAGATAGTGGAAAGGCACAAAAGAGGAGCAAAAAGTTATCCACATGGGCTTCCTAGATATTTGTAATATGCAGGATGGCATCTCCTGGCTCTAGTGCATGTGATCAATTGCTAGACGCTGGATCCAGTAAGAGACACAATAAATAGATAAAATATATCACTTGTTCTATTACTTAAAATGCCTATTCCAAAAGCCAGGTAAATGCCCTCAGTGTTAATACAGAAAAGCATCTTTTAACTCAAAGCTGTCTAATGCGTGGTTTTGAGAAGCTATGTGTGGACTTTTTATGGTGTGTATTGTTAGGTGTGTATCACAACTGACGCTTAAAGAATAGCATAGCCATGTTTCAAATAGTCTTCTGATCTTTCCAAGGAAAAGAGCACTGACTTAGCTTTTGAACCAACAGTGAACTTTTCATGAACTTTTTCTTTTTCTGAAAATGCCACAATTAATTGGTAGTTGATGTAATCATGAGCTCATATATGTTCACATTCACTTGCTTTGATATCGACTAATTGGCTAGCTTTGATGTTATCCTTATCTGTGGGGTTTGGCTGCTGGGCTCTGGCAACGGAAATGGGAAGCTATCTGTGAGATTTGGGTATTTGCCACCTATGCCCTCATTCGGTCAGGTGAAGTGATGGGAAATCAGGCCAAAGTGGTGTATGTTGCTTTGTATCTAAAGTGTGTGAATGTTTGCTTGGGTATGAACACGCCATCTCCTTGCTGCGGCTTCTGTAAAGTCTAGGAAACCTGACAAGCTCATAAGCATGCACTTTTCTTTAATAAAGCACTAGAACTTTGGCATTTTTGAAAACATTATGGCATTTTTGACATCCTTCTTTGGTATCCCAGCACTCGACTACTCCCTGCTATGGGCCTTAGGTTCCGAACAGCTTCAAAATCATAGTTCAAATCAACATACCTACTAAGTTTCTGGGGACTTGGATGACATCTTCTGCAAATTCAAGGTAACTTCTTGCCCTCTTTACTGCATCTTGATCCTATAAGAAATAGAAATAAAATGGATGTTAAAGGGCTGCAGTGTCTTAGAATCAGAGCTGTGCTTGTGTGTGCAAGTGTGAGTGAGAGAGAAACAGAAACAGATGCAACTCACCTCCCCATAAATATGGAATGTACAAGTGTCTTCATCAAGATCTATAGCTGTCACACCTGGTACTTTCCTGGCTTGTTGAATATTAGCACCATGAGTGCCAATGGCCAGACCCATTAGATCTTCACGTACAATGAATTGTTCATGAAATCGTGAAGCAAGCTGCCTCGAACTCTGTGGAAAGATGCATTCTTGGTTAGAAATGAAACTTTAGGTAAAGGTAAAGGGACCCCTGACCATTAGGTCCAGTTGTGACCGACTCTGGGGTTGTGGCGCTCATCTCGCTTTATTGGCCAAGGGAGCCGGCGTACAGCTTCCGGGTCATGTGGCCAGCATGACTAAGCCACTTCTGGTGAACCAGAGCAGCGCACAGAAACACCGTTTACCTTCCCGCTGGAGCGGGTCCTATTTATCTACTTGCACTTTGATGTGCTTTTGAACTGCTAGGTTGGCAGGAGCAAGGACCGAGCAACGGGAGCTCACCCCGTCATGGGGATTCGAACCGCCGACCTTCTGATCGGCAAGTCCTAGGCTCTGTGGTTTAACCCACAGCGCCACCCGCGTCCTTGAACTCTGTGGAAAGATGCATTCTTGGTTAGAAATGAAACTTTAGAGGAGTGCAAAATCAGCAAAGTTCCTCACACTCTCTCTGAGACGCCTTAAAAAGTACCAAATAGAATCTGTTAAGCTACCAAAGCAATTGCGTATGGAAAATCTGTTAGCATTTTAAAGTGCCGTAGATTCCGGCATATAAGACAACTTTTTAACCCCATAAAAGAGATTAAAAAGTTGGGGGTCGTCTTATATGCCGGGTAGGGCTGCAGTGGGCGGCACGCCAGGGGGAAGCTGCCTGGCAAAGCTGCCCAGCAATGCTAAGCCAGCAATGCTAAGCCAGCTTCGCTGGGCGGTTTCCTCCCGGTGTGGAGCGGAGAGCACCGCACACTGCTGCTGTGGCAGCAGCTTCTGAAGCAGCAGTGGCCAGTGGGCTCTGCGCCGGTTGGAAGCCACCCAGCAAAGCCAGCTTAACATCGCTGGGTGGCTTCCTTCCAGCGCGGAGCCCGCCACCCACTGCCGCTGCCCAGCGAAGCTGCCGAAGCGTATAAGACGACACCCCCCCCCCAAATTGGCGCCTAATACGCCGGAATCTACGGTATTCACCATTCCAAAAGTTGAGCTAGGTTCAAATTATATGGCTTCAATAGTTACTGGTAAGCAAGCCTGTAAAATGGATACTACTGTGGACTATTTCAAGGGCTACTGCTAGCAATGAATTAAATACTCAAGTGTTATCTACCTCTTTGGGACAGTGGGCCAATACAGTCATACTTCTGCTTACATATCCCTCTGGATACGTAAACTTCGGGTTGCGAATGCAGCAAACCCAGAAGTGTATACCACCTGAAAACTCTCCACAGAGGTATCAGTAGAGCATATACAACTTTAGTGGAGTTTCAGTAGGTTTTTTCCCCAAATAAAAATGGATACAGTACCTCTAATTGTTTGCTTGCTTCTTCGTTTCTCATAATCAATGATAACTTGGTGCGAAGACTTCGAAAGTGCATATCAATGAGCATATTTGCACGTTTTGTTGTTACCTCATCAATAGACTAAAGAATTTGGGGACGGGAGGAAAAGAGACGTTTGATCAGTATCACATCCAATGTAAAACAGTTTGAATACATCAAAAGCAGAAACACATACCAAAATTATAAGCTGATGGGCTTCAGAATCATATGTGACTGAGAATGCCCCAACTGCCTTCTTGAAGTCCTTGTGTGCGGATTCCTTAGCACACCTAAAACACAAAGTACTTAAAAAATTCAGAATGTTCATTTAATGGAACCATCTTATCGTAAAGCAATCGCAGGATTGCATGAAGAACAGTATAACCTAGTATGCTCTGCACCATAGTGTGAAGTAAGAGAAGAGCTGCCCAAGAGCTCCACTGTGTTTCTCAGCTGACCTGCCCTTATCACAAGTAACAATGAAATGCCACAGTCTAGCAAAAAGACCTGAGTCATGTATGATATTTAAGTGGCTAAAAGTGAAATAATTCACAAGCCTCCAACGGTAGTTAAATTTATACTTACATATTTTCATTTGGTTTCAACTAGTTAGGTTATCTGCCCCATACATGTACAGGCAATTAAATAGTGACAGGTGAGATTTGGGATCCTAATCGTTCATATTCATGAATATATTGCAATGAATACAATATTTTAATTAAATGTTATGTTGCTGTACACAATGCCTTTCAGGGCTTTCAGAACTATCTAAACTGCAATGTATTTGTAAACATATTTGTAAAAGTCATGCATTTGTTGTTACTGGATTAGAACAAAAACTATAATGAGATGGTATTACAAACTTTAAAAAATGGATTAAAACTCTTTATAAAAGATCTTTATACTCACATTTGCCTTAAATCTTCTGGTACATCAAGTCTGATTTTATGAAACGTATCCTTTGTTGCAGGTTTGTTGGGATTCACAGATCGTAGACGCTCAATTGTGACAATTTCATTGTAGGTAGCATCACAGGCTGCATATTCTATTACATAAAACTAATTCAAAAGAACAAAATTGTCTAAGAGAATGTTTAACTGAGAAGTGATGTGTGCTACAACTGTACTTCGAAGGGGTCTCACTACGCCTGGGAGAAACTACATTTTTTTGCTTTAACATATATTTAAGGTAAAAGGTAAAGGACCCCTGGATGGTTAAGTCCTGTCAAATTTGACTTTGGGGTATAGCACTCATCTCCACTTTCAGGCTGAGAGTCTGCGTTTTTCCACAGACAGCTTTCCTGGGTTACTTGGCCAGAATGACTAAAATGCTTCTGAAGCAACGCAACACTGTGATGAGTGCCAGAGCACACAGAAAACCATTTACCTTCCTGCCACAGTGGTACCCATTTATCTACTCACAATGGTATGCTTTCAAACTGCAAGGTTGGCAGGAGCTGGGAAAAAGCAATGGGAGCTCACTTTGTCACACAGATTTGAATTGCCAACCTTATGATCGGCAAGTCCAAGAGGCTTGGTGGTTTAGACCACAGCACCATCTGCATCCCTTTGACACATATTTAAACTAGGGTTCTAGGAGGAAATTTCCAATAAATTGGAAGTACTTGAAAAGAGACCCACAAGAACTTGAAATCCAAAAACTACACTTAACATGTCAATGCCAGAATATTAAAATATATATATTCCTACCTCACCCTTTATCATTCTCACTTTAGCCAGCCACCAGCAACATGGTTCCTTTTCATTAGCCCTGGAATAAACCTAAACAAAATCACAGTGTAGAATATCATATTATTATGCAGTAGACACAGTCACAGACTATGACTCCTAATCTCAGGGTCATGGGTTCAAGTCTCACATTGAGCAAATGATTCCTGCATTGCAGCGGTTGAACTAGATGACCCTCTTGGACCCTTCCAACTCTACAATTCTATGATCTAGTGGAAAAACAGTACACCACACTAATAATGCTCCCCACTATACTGGAAATTAGGAGTTGAAAAGAGATTATTATTCATATCCCCCTAACGTACCACTGAGTTGCAGCACCATAACCATTCTGATGTATTAAATGTACATGGTCTAGCCATATTCAAAGCCATCCTGCACCTCATCTGGGCATGATCTGGAAGCTAGTTTTTTCAAGGCGAGTGTGGTAGGGAAAGAATCTGTAATGGATATTTTCTACTCTCTTTCAATAGCAAGTTTTCTATTTCTAAAAAATACAGTGTTTCAAAAAACAACAACAAAGTGAATGCATTAAGAGTCAGTTTGGGCAGTTTCAGAGTTATACTTTGGTTCTTCATACATGTTCAATGAATGCATGGAAGTGGAACTGGATTGTAGCATCAGGCTTTGCCTCAGCCAGTGTAAGAAAGTGAGAATGGCTCTGAGCAGGTTCTGTACAACTATATGCATATACAGTTTGTTACAGGCAATCCAGCTGTGCATGGTGCAAACAGCTGAATGCGTGCAAACTGTGGGACAGCACCAGTGGGCACAATCTTACCCTCAACAAATTCATTAAACATATGGGGGAAATATGTAATTGCTGAAAGTCTGTAACCAAGAAGTAAGCTTGTTGTTACTCAGCTGGACTAACTCCTAAGGAGACATGTAGAGGATTGTGCAGTTAGGAATTTCCAAGTAAAGCTTTTAAACAAACACTGCAGTTCAAATGATTTTGGGTTATTGGAAAAGGTCTGAAATATTTGTAGATCAAGTAAAACAGTGCATGCTTTTAGTTTAATAAAAACCAGGCAAATAAGCACGCTATGTTAGAACTATACCAATTGGGGTCAATGAAAAGTTTTCAATCCTCAAATTTTTCGGGAAAACCTGCAGCATTGCTTCAAATCCTATGCATGCAAGCTGTTTGACGATTAGAGCCAAGGGCTAGAAACTGAGTAACAGGTTGCTGGATGTTCCAAGTTGAGATGCAAAAGAATCTCTGCTGGACATGAACTAATTGCCCAACATAGAGTTTGTGCTGAAGTGCAAGTCAGCAGCAGCCTGGCATCAGGATGGGTTAAGACAGATCTCTATGAGAAGCTCTTGATGCATGTAGCATGTGGGATTGAGGCTACAATTAAGTAGAGACATGCAACAGTAAATTATCTCTGATGGGTATAGAAAAGATAGTTTATAGTCCTGTTTCTACTGAATTAGTGAAGTTGTGGAAAATAATCAGATTTATTCTGTTAATATTTCTTTTTCTACTTACAGTCTTATTTCTAGATTACCTCAAACTGGCAAGCTATCTTTCTAAAAAAAAAAGTGATTTAAAAATTAAACCCAGAATGATGAAAGTAGGTTCTTTTGAAGACCTAGCCAGCAGAATTGCATTTTTTGCTAAAAATGATCTCTTTGACACTTCTGGAGTCTGCATGTAATATTATTCATCCTGCATACACCATCAGCTCTCAACTAGTAATAATGTAAGATTCTCAATGTGAAAATCTAAGTGTAAACAGAAAAATGTTCTATTTTGACTGCATGCACACCTGTACCTTTATGTCCACACACTAACATTTACTGTTTTCCTGGATTTCTTATGCCTGTACGGTTTGTTTTGGTTTAGATCTTTTGTGTGATTGTTTCTTTCAAATGGATTTTTAATGGGTGTGAATTGCTTCTGATGCACACTGCTTGAAAAAGTAGCCTAAAAAAGTTTTAATGAAGACTGCAATTATGTTCCTCTAAAAAACCTACAACTTTATCTATGTTTTCCCCTGACCTAAAAACTTCAATTAAAACAGTTATTACCTCAACTTCATCACTTTCATTTATATCTTTATTGTAACCCACAGGTGGAGGAAACCTGACATCATGGAAAGGAATCTGTCTCTCTGGCTGCCAACTGAAATACAAAATAAAAGCAAAGGCTATTAAATAGTAACTGAAGCAGGTGAAGCAGAAAGTACACAACATCAATAAAGAACAGTGGCCAGTGATTACTTACCTGGACCCTAACCCTGTGAGCTGGAATAATCTGAACAAATTCAAAATTATTAGGAGTCTGCAATGAACAGATTATATAAGCTAACTAACTTGGAAAGAGTGTTAAATGAGGGAAAGAGATGGATTTTTATCTTTGTAATTCTGAAATATTAAAAAATAGCCTTTTAAAAGTGTAACCAAAAGCTGTTTTACTCATTGCCACAGATAAATTTCTTTTGACTTATTTGACAAAGTTTAAGGCAAACCAGCACGATGGAAGGCCTATGGACTAACTGTAACTTATTTCCTGACAGCTTGTAGTCCCCCACCAAGAATGTAAAACACTAATTTTCTAATCTTTGTTTAATGCACTCAGTAATATCAAAAATAGAATAATGGTTGCATCATTTTGACTGCACAGCTTCTCCATCTAAATTTTGAGATTAGTGAAAATATCATGCTACGGGTTGCTGAGAAAAAAAGTGAAGTACTGTAATAAGGTTGTTGAAAAGTCGTTACAGTGGTGGAACAAAAAACATGTCTGAAAAAAATTTAAAGAGGGATCCTACATGGTGCAGATTGGCAGGCAAAGATATCAGGAAGCTTATTTCTCATCAGTCTCTGATAAGAGCTGGAAAAACCTTTGAAACAGAGGCAGAGGAAGAACTTCTAGACACATGCTTTTCTATTTGCATTATGCCTAATGTTATAGAATGTTTTGAAGGCTCGTGCACAAATGTGTATATTGGAGGTGCACAACTCAATTATTATTATTAATTTGAGTTGTGCACCTCCAATTTAAAATGCCCCAAACTGTATAAATGCTCTCTCCAATCCTCACTTTCATTGCATAGGAGTAATAGTTATAGCACACAGTGGCGTAGCGTGGGTTGTCAGCACTCGGGGCAAGGCAAGTAATTTGCGCCCCTTAACCCGTGGATTTGCGCCCCCTAACCCGTGGATTTGCCCTAACCCCAGATGTTGCGCCCGGCGCGGCTGGCCCCACCTGCACCCCCCACGCTACACCACTGATAGCACAACAGCTTCTTGAACTAACTCCAAAGGAGGAGGAATCAACCTTAGAACAGTATATTGACAGTTGAAGCACTATTTCAAGTCAATACAAAATCACAAACCCTAACAAAAGACATCAAAAAGGAAAAAAAGACAGGTTTCATAATATTTATATTTTCCATTATTAATCACAGCAACTTAACCCTTAGCCAAAAAAAAAAGTCCTGATTTAGGTGCTCATAAGACTTTCAGGTTTGCATTGTTACACGAAACAAAGTGTTCGACTGTTAAACAGTTAACCTCTCATTTTAAGAGATATCGCAGAGAAGCATTGCAGCATATCACCAAAAGTAAAGTGAGTTGGCAGCAAAAGATGAGTGCCATGAATGAAATGCATCACATGAACATTTCACTGATTTCAATCAAGCACACTTGGGTTAGGGTTTATCACTTTGCCATACAAGAGGTCAAGACAGAACATTTTCACAGGTCTCATTTGTAAGTCACAGCAAACCAGAATTAACGGTTTACCCTGACTGCTTCTTTCTGGTATATTTGTCCCCTACATGGAGAAAGGAAAACACAATCCCTGGCTTAACATTAAGGTCTGAACCATGGATTGTGACTTGTTTCCTACATAGCCTGGCAGGGAAGAGACAATCAGCCAAGAAAGGAATGTTCATGAAAAACCATAAACTATGGCTTCCTGAGTTCAGGTATGCAACTTCGTATCTTGGAGCAAGAAAGAAATGCAGAAGGTTAGCATTTGAAGGTAGCTTTCAAAGGAGCAACTGAACCTGCAATTGATATTATTTTCTTAAGATTAACACTACTTAATCATAGAACTGTCTAAGCAGTGTAAACAATAATATTTATACATGTAATTCGTTCACCAAAGACAACTGGATTAATGTGTTAATCATTCAAGAAAACAAATTTTAGTGTTCAATAATGTTAAATACTGAAATGGATTAATTTTTATCAGACATGCTGTTTGTTTTAATTCATCTCCCTATATAAAACTTCTCAACAATTCTTCAGGTTATAAACTATTCTACAGCATTAGGGAAATGTCTCCCCCACATGGAAAAAATATCCCAGTGCCAACCTACATAGTCATCTCTATGCACGGAACTCTTCAGCTATGGGTATAAAGGGGAGGAGTTATTTAAGTGTACATCAACTCATTTTCCCCCATGTGTTTAATGGTGAGAATATACTGGTGAGAAATAATAGCATGCATTTGCTCCCAACATTTGACCAAGTGCCTTCGAGTTCGAAAGAAAATGCCAGCAATGGAGGGCAACCGCTTCTGGAAGTAGTTGCAAGAAGTGTTAGAAACTGAGATATAAAAGCTAGGAGCTAAATGGCACCTTAAACCTAGGTTATGGGTGCAAGAATAGAATGTCTAGGTGTGCTTTTTAATAACAAGAATACAAAGCTGAAAATGAATGAATTGCAGCTGAAATATTATGTTCATTTTTCACATGGTCTAGTCCTTCCCCTGCCCGCCCACTCCTAATATACTTAAGAAGGTTTCTTCTCCAGTCTTCAGAGAGTAGCTGGAAGTGAGGAGGCAGAAAAAGGTCCTCCTTTCCTTCCACTCTGCAGTTTTAATCGGAAATATTAGGCCCAGAGCTCAGAAACTGCTCATGCTAATGAAATTCCCTGTCGAACAATGCACCTAGAACAATGGGAGTTTCGAACACTGGTTGCAAGGCTGCAAGAGAAATATCAAAATATTAACTTATTTAAGTTTATCCACTACCTCAATGCCACTACATTTCTAGATTATATAAAATTCATAAGTGCATCTCCTAAAACTATTCAAGTCAGTACCAGGACCATACGTACTTATTTTCAAATGCAACCGTTATTGAATCTTCATGCACGTCCTTCACAAAAGCCTGCAAAAGAGAAGTGAGAATTTACAGGTATTACTATTAAGATATCATTTAAATACAAATTATTTTTAATGGTATAATATGGAAACTCTGAACCCTTATTCTAAATGCAACAAACTGGCACAATATAGCAGTTGGTTGGCTATGCTAAGAATTTATGCACATTACATGCATGGAAGAGAAAAATGACAAATGCAAAAGGGTACCAAAATATATGTATGGCATGCATAATGTTATTACTAATATGTTTCAGCAAAAAGTTTGTTTAAAGTTAGTATTTAAAGTTGCAGAATTACTATCCAGTCACCTCAGAACATCTTTACTCAAATGTTTAGAAAGTATGGTATCACACACACAGTGAAAAAGTAGTTGTCACTATTTGAGCACTAGCATTGCAAGATTAGGCTCAGAGGGGACAAATGTAACTTCTGAATTTTAATCTGGAATCTTTTCACAAGTCCTCCGATTCAGAAAAAGCAACCCTCCACAGCGGTCCTGAAATAGAAAACTTTTAAGAACCACTGCATGCTTCCATAGTATTATAGGCAGATGCTTTTATTTAGTTCTATTTAAGTAACTTGCTGATTGTAGCTGGATTCAAATTAACTGTACATATTGCAGCTGAAGAGCAGAATTAATAAACCTGTACATTTAGAAAGTAAAAACACACCTATTTCAACGGAATGAAAGAAATAGTATCAGAAACCCCCACTAATAACTATCAATGGTCTTGTTTGGACAATCTTGATACATTGAAATTAACTATCTTGTTTGGAAATAACAAGTAGGTAACTTTTGCAGAAACCAATTCCCAAGTTCATTCTTGCTTCTTTTGCATCGTTTGGATAGAAAATTCCACCTGAACTACTGGTTAGGTCTGGCCCGTTTGATCAGTTTTATAGTCTTAAACCATGTGGTCATTTAAGAGGCTAAGTATTAACTCTTTTGGTCAAAGTTGCTGCAAAAAGAACAGAGAGAAGAAACAATGCCCAAATATCTACTAGTGTTAAGCATTAAGAGCTACCTTCTAGTGTTTATATAAAAAGTGAAAGTTAACAGTGATAAACTATTTTAAGCACAAATGTCTTCTAAGAATCTAGGCAGATCCTAGCTGCTCAAGTTAGGATTTTTAGTTCAATTTCTGTACCAACCGCAATGCCTAGAGGACTAGGTATGCCCTAGGTATTGTTCTTAGGAAAACTAAGGTTCAGAAGTTGATACCACTGAATCCTTTGTAAATTACAGATACTTGAATTAAATCCACAATAAATGATACTTCATTTTCCGAATGTTGCCATTAAGCCAATTTCTCCACTATCAAATGGAATATGTCTAATACTCTAATATGCTAGCAGATGAATCACAATAATTGTGATTTTGATTTCAATAGGGCTGAAACAGGGCAGAGGATGCCTGAATAATTTGGTTGAGAATATTTTGTGAAAGGAAAAATAAAAAGAACCTTCAGCCAACTGATACAAATGTATTAACAGTTTGAAGTTAACTATTAATTTGTTGCAGAAGCCAACCTAAGATCAATGCAAGTTTGAACCACAGGTGCAAGAAATAGTCGAAATATACACAAAAGCTTAAACCAAGAACAAACTTAGTTGGTTTCTAAGGTGCTACTGGACAATTTTCAATGTGTCAGACCAACACGGCTACCTACCTGAAGCAAGGAATAGTGTTAGTTAACACTATGCAAAAAGGCGCTCATGAGGATTCAATTTTAAAGAACTTTTACAAATTTGTGGTGCACTTGGAGCAACGAAGACTGGGCATCTCATCATGTATGGCCACACTCTTTCAACTTCACCTACCAGAATCCCCTCATCCAAGTTAAATGTCTCCTGCAACTCTTCCTCAAAACCTACACTTTCCCCCACTTGTTTCTATATTTAACCGGGTCCCAAAATACACCTTTAAGGCTTCTGGGATGCATGCCTCAATCATCCAGGGAAAGAAACCACGGCATCACTAGCCTCCTACCCTCTCAACTCCTTAACCCCCTTCATCAAAACTAAGTATCCCCAACTCAGCTGGGTTAACTACTGCCCAACTCAGACACCTACTCTTTACCAAAAACGACCCCATGAGCATACGCATATAATATACAGACACCCAAAATGAACTGCATATACCACCAATATTGGCCATTCGGAAGCAGGTGGGATGTTTTACATGCCTTTCTTTTTTTCCATATTAGTTATCCTATCTATGTCAGGCAGGTGGGTGTGTCGTCTGTCTGTCTGCAGTTTTGGGTTGCCGTGCGCTGAATAAAGCAACTAAAAAGTACAATTGATGACAACAAAAACCACGGACAAAGTGCGCGCACACACCCTCCCCGCCGCCTGGGAGGCAGTAAAAGATTCCAGTTGCTGGAAGCCCCAAGGAGGGAGCCCCGTTCTCTTGCTCGGGGTCTTTGGCGCTTCCCATTTAGGGCGCCTCTGCCCGGCTCGCGGCAGGACCGAGCTGCGGGAGAAGGAGCGGCCGGGTCCGATGCACTTTTTTAAAAATCACGCTTTAAATTCGTACGCCCACCTTCCCTTTGCAGACCGCGGGGCGGCTCGCGGCGCAAAAAGGCGGTGTACAAACTTAAGGAATAGTAATGCAAGATGGAAACACAAAACGCGTAATAATAAGAATTAAAACACAGACACAAAGCAAGCCATTAACTCGCCCCCCCCCCCGCAAGGCAACAGGACACCAGTCAGCCCAAAGCCTGAGGGAAGAGAAACGCGCAAGGTGGACGCGCCCCAACTCACCCTAATCAACTCGTACCCCGGCCGCCAAACTGAGAGGGGCCAGGGCTCCCCCCCCCAAAAAAAAACCCAACCCCCGCAGCCCTTCAGCAACAGGGGGCAGTTGCCCATCGCCAAAGGGCGACGGTGGGGCGAGGGCGCAGGTGAGGAGGTCGCCGGAGGTCCCTACCTGCAGCCCCGGAGCCCCTTTCGCGAGTCGGGCGCCTGCCCCCCACCCCAGGCCGTCCCTCCGCCGCCCGTTACCTTGTAGAAGGCCCCGTTGGAGCCGCGCACCTCCACCACCAGCTCCTCCATGTCTGCTGCCGGGCAGGAGGCTGGGCTGGCGGCGCTGGAAGGCCCTCCTCGGCCGAGGCAGCCGGCGGCGCCGCGGCCGCCTGCTCCTCCTTTCTTGTGGCCTCCGGGCTCCGTGTCCCTGGCGGGCGCGTGGAGCAAGAGGCGGCGGCGGCTTAGGCCGGCGAGCGGCTGCTGCTGCTCCTCCTTCGCCTCCTCCTCGACGCGGCTCGCCACCACCACCGTCGCCGCCGCCGCCGCCGTTGTGCTGGGGGCTGGGGCTGCCGAGAGTCGCCGCCGCCGCCGCTGCCCGGAAATGAAAGCGAAACGGTCGCTGAGGGGAGGACGCCTCCGAGGAGACTGAAGCCGGAGCTGCTGCTGCTGAGGCGACTGAGGAGAATGAGGCGGGGAGCGGGGGAGGGGCGCCGCCGCGGGCCGCCCGCTTCGAATGTAAACATTAAAAACCTGGCGCCGTCACGTGACGCGGCGGGGCCCCAAGTAGGCGGCGGCGGGGGGTGGAGAGGCAGTAGTAGTTAGTGCGTGCGGCGGAGGCGGAGGGGGGGGTAGGGGGCGGCGGCGGCAGCAGGGGAGAGGGGTTTAAAAGGCCTCGCGACTGCGCCTGCGCGGAGGCAGAGCGCGCGCGCGCTCGCGCTCGCGAGCACGGGGCTAACCTCGCGCGCCCTCTCGCGAGAGCTCCTGCGAACGCCGACAGGCTGAGCTCCCTCACGCGCCGGCCAACGGCAGCGGGGCGGGTGGGCGGGTGGAGCGCGATCTCGCGCAACAAAGCGAGAAGAACATGGCGGGTCAAGAGAGGCTGAGACCAAGCGGGGGCGCGCGCGCGCGCATGTCGTGAGCGCGGAACGGCTGCTTAGCGACGCCGACGCCTCCTCCGCCAATCCCGCCTTTTCATAATATACTCTATAAAGAGTGACGGCAGCGCCGCCCAATGAAATGTTAAGGAGAGAAAGCTACCCCCTCAAATCGTGGAAGTCGGCGCCGAACGGGAGGGCGCTCCTAGGTTTCAAAAAGCGCATGGGGCCGTTAATGGCGGGCTGAGGGAGGAAATGCGAAGCGAGGGTTTTTGTTGTCGGACTCTTTCTTTTAACAATGGAATAATAGAAGGAAGGGAATGCATTTTGTTTTCACAGGAAGAAAAGTACCAGAATATGTAATAGAAATAAACACGCAGTCAAAACCATATATGAGGCTTTGGTTTTGTACTGTGTGTGTGTGTTGTTTCCAAGTGTGACATTCACAAATACACAAAAAGAGCCTGTAGTCCATCTAGTCCCCCACCCTGTCCCCATAGGGACCTACCCGTCATGCTTCTGGAGAGCCCACAAAGCAGGACCCAGGCGCAAGAGCCCTGGCTTCATACGTGGCTTCCAGCCCCGGTCGCCATTGTGGCTAGTAGCCTTTGGCAGTCTTATGCCAATGTTAATCCTCCGTGAATTTGACAGATCCTCTTTGAAAGCCATCCTAGTTGGTGGCCATCACCGCCACAGGTTAACTATGTGCTGCAGGAAGAAGGACTTCCATTGGGCCTCTCCTGAGTCTTCCAATGTGTCATAAGAGAAGCCATGATCAGAGAGGGGAGTTAATAAATGAACCTCTCAGTGTTACGTATTTCTATGCAAACAAAACGTATCTTTTTACTTGTATCTTGCACATCTGTATGGATGTATCACTGTAATGCCACTAAAGAATGTAGCTGAGGAATGCAACTGTTGACTTATCAAATGTATCACCTTTTTGTATCTTTCTAAAAAGTGTTTTCTTACACTAGAAAATGTAACTAGAATAGAAAAATGTAACTGGAAGAATGTAGCCAAAAGACTTCATATTCTGTCTGACTCTCCATTGCCGAATACTTGATCTGTCAATATTCTGCTGTTCACAAACTGTCAAAATACCTTCAAGGACCACAGCGCCACCTACTGGGTCTACAAATGACATCGTGAATACACACAAAATGCAACATAAAATCAGTTTAATTAATAAATGTATGCAGAGCGGAACTTTACACCAGCACTGATAATTATGCAGGAACAGGATTTCACACCGATAACCGTTTCCCAAATATCCAGCCATTTAATTTTTTTTATAAGATATTTATTGGCATTTTCACAAATTTATATAACATAAAAGTCACAAAAAACAAAAAAAGACAAAAATACATACAAAAAACAAAAAACCACATGTATAACTTCATTCCCTTATGTTCATGAAACTTACTTTCCCGACCTCCTCATACCTCTCCTTACTGCATTCCAATCTCTAATTAATTCTCTTCAACAAATCCTTCCCTTAATTTCCATTAAAAAAATTTGACCTTTCTTTTCATATTTACATAATGATTACAGCTAACAACCACTTAATTTCAGAATCAACATCGTCTTAACATTCAGCAATTTTACAATATTTCTTAAGATAGTCTTTAAATTTCTTCCAATCTTCTTCCGCCGTCTCTTTTCCCTGGTCTCGGATTCTGCCGGTCATCTCTGCCAGTCCCATATAGTCTATAACTTTCATCTGCCATTCTTCCACGGTGGGTAGTTCTTCTGTCTTCCAATACTTTGCGATAAGTATTCTTGCTGCTGTTGTTTGTTGTTGTTGTTTAGTCGTTTAGTCGTGTCCGACTCTTCGTGACCCCATGGACCAGAGCACGCCAGGCACCTCTGTCCTCCACTACCTCCCGCAGTTTGGTCAAACTCATGCTGGTAACCTCGAAAACACTATCCAACCATCTTGTCCTCTGTCGCCCCCTTCTCCTTGTGCCCTCCATCTTTCCCAGCATCAGGGTCTTCTCCAGGGAGTCTTCTCTTCTCATGAGGTGGCCAAAGTACTGGAGCCTCAACTTCACGATCTGTCCTTCCAGTGAGCACTCAGGGCTGATTTCCTTAAGAATGGATGCGTTTGATCTTCTTGCAGTCCATGGGACTCTCAAGAGTCTTCTCCAGCACCATAATTCAAAAGCATCAATTCTTCGGCGATCAGCCTTCTTTATGGTCCAGCTCTCACTTCCATACATCACTACTGGGAAAACCATGGCTTTAACTATACGTACCTTTGTTGGCAAGGTGACGTCTCTACTTCTCAAGATGCTGTCTAGGCCTGTCATTGCCCTTCTCCCAAGAAGCAGGCGTCTTTTAATTTCATGGCTGCTGTCACCATCTGCAGTGATCATGGAGCCCAAGAAAGTAAAATCTCTCACTGCCTCCATTTCTTCCCCTTCTATTTGCCAGGAGGTGATGGGACCAGTGGCCATGATCTTCGTTTTTTTGATGTTGAGCTTCAGACCATATTTTGCGCTCTCCTCTTTCACCCTCATTAAAAGGTTCTTTAATTCCTCCTCACTTTCTGCCATCAAGGTTGTGTCATCTGCATATCTGAGGTTGTTGATATTTCTTCCGGCAATCTTAATTCCAGCTTGGGATTCATCCAGCCCAGCCTTTCGCATGATGTATTCTGCATACAAATTAAATAAGCAGGGAGACAAAATGCAGCCTTGCCGTACTCCTTTCCCAATTTTGAACCAATCAGTTGTTCCATATCCAGTTCTAACTGTAGCTTCTTGTCCCACATAGAGATTTCTCAGGAGACAGATGAGGTGATCAGGCACTCCCATTTCTTTAAGAACTTGCCATAGTTTGCTGTGGTCGACACAGTCAAAGGCTTTTGCATAGTCAATGAAGCAGAAGTAGATGTCTTTCTGGAACTCTCTAGCTTTCTCCATAATCCAGCGCATGTTTGCAATTTGGTCTCTGGTTCCTCTGCCTCTTCTAAATCCAGCTTGCACTTCTGGGAGTTCTCGATCCACATACTGCTTGAGCCTTCCTTGTAGAATTTTAAGCATAACCTTGCTAGCGTGTGAAATGAGTGCAATTGTGCGGTAGTTGGAGCATTCTTTGGCACTGCCTTTCTTTGGGATTGGGATGTAGACTGATCTTCTCCAATCTTCTGGCCACTGCTGAGTTTTCCAAATTTGCTGGCATATTGAGTGTAGCACCTTAACAGCATCATCTTTTAAAATTTTAAATAGTTCAGCTGGAATACCATCACTTCCACTGGCTTTGTTATTTGCAGTGCTTTCTAAGGCCCATTTGACTTCACTTTCCAGGATGTCTGGCTCAAGGTCAGCAACCACACTACCTGGGGTGTACGAGACATCCATATCCTTCTGGTATAATTCCTCTGTGTATTCTTGCCACCTCTTCTTGATGTCTTCTGCTTCTGTTAGGTCCTTACCACTTTTGTCCTTTATTATGGTAATCTTTGTACGAAATGTTCCTTTCATATCTCCAATTTTCTTGAACAGATCTCTGGTTCTTCCCATTCTGTTGTTTTCCTCTATTTGTTTGCATTGCTCGTTTAAGAAGGCCTTCTTGTCTCTCCTTGCTATTCTTTGGAAATCTGCATTCAATTTCCTGTATCTTTCACTATCTCCCTCACATTTTGCTTGCCTTCTCTCCTCCGCTATTTGTAAGGCCTCGTTGGACAGCCACTTTGCTTTCTTGCATTTCCTTTTCATTGGGATGGTTTTCGTTGCTGCCTCCTGTACAATGTTACGAGCCTCCATCCATAGTTCTTCAGGCACTCTGTCCACCAAATCTAAATCCTTAAACCTGTTCCTCACTTCCACTGTGTATTCATAAGGGATTTGACTTAGATTGTATCTTACTGGCCCAGTGGTTTTTCCTACTTTCTTCAGTTTAAGCTTGAATTTTGCTATAAGAAGCTGATGATCTGAGCCACAGTCAGCTCCAGGTCTTGTTTTTGCTGACTGTATAGAGCTTCTCCATCTTTGGCTGCAGAGAATATAATCAATCTGATTTCGATGCTGTCCATCTGCTGATGTCCATGTGTAGAGTCGTCTCTTGTGTTGTTGGAAAAGAGTGTTTGTGATGACCAGCTTGTTCTCTTGGCAGAACTCTATTAGCCTTTGCCCTGCTTCGTTTTGAACTCCAAGGCCAAACTTGCCAGTTGTTCCTTTTATCTCTTGACTCCCTACTTTAGCATTCCAATCCCCTATAATGAGAAGAACATCCTTCTTTGGTGTCACTTCTATAAGGTGTTGTAAGTCTTCATAGAATTGGTCAATTTCAGTTTCTTCAGCGCCAGTAGTTGGTGCATAAACTTGGATTACTGTGATGTTAAAAGGTCTGCCTTGGATTCGTATCGAGATCATTCTATCATTTTTGAGATTGCATCCTAGTACAGCTTTCGCCACTCTTTTGTTGACTATGAGGGCCACTCCATTTCTTTTACGGGTTTCTTGCCCACAGTAGTAGATGTGATGGTCATCCGAACTGAATTCGCCCATTCCCGTCCATTTTAGTTCACTGATGCCCAGGATGTCAATATTTATTCTTGCCATCTCATTTTTGACCACCTCCAACTTACCCAGGTTCATGGTTCTTACATTCCAGGTTCCTATGCAATATTTTTCTTTACAGCATTGGACTTTCCTTTCGCTTCCAGGCATATCCGCAACTGAGCGTCCTTTCGGCTTTGGCCCAGCCGCTTCATCAGCTCTGGATCTACTTGTACTTGCCCTCCGCTCTTCCCCAGTAGCATGTTGGACGCCTTCCGACCTGAGGGGCTCATCTTCCAGCGTCATAACTTTCATATGCCTGTTGTCTTTGTCCATGGAGTTTTCTTGGCAGGATACTGGAGTGGCTTGCCGGTTCCTCCTCCAGGTGGATCACGTTTGGTCAAAACTCTCCACTATGACTTGTTCATCTTGTGTGCCCTGCTCGGCGTAGTTCATAGCTTCTCTGAGTTCTTCAAGCCCATCCTTCTTTGACACCAATTGGCCGACCATACCCAGGAGAAAGGCCTCTGGTTTCTTCAGGAAGGTATATTTAAATACCTTTTTCATTTCATTATAAATCATCTCCCAGAAAGCCTTAATCCTTGGGCATGTCCACCAAAGGTGAAAGAATGTACCTTCAGTCTCTTTACATTTCCAACACTTATTATCAGGCAATTGGTAAATTTTTGCAAGCTTGACTGGGGTCATGTACCACCTATAAATCATTTTCATAATATTTTCTTTTAAGGCATTACATGCCGTAAATTTTATACCGGTGGTCTATAACCGTTCCCAGTCTTCAAACATGATGTTGTAACCAATATCTTGTGCCCACTTAATCATAGCTGATTTAACTGTTTTATCCTGTGTATTCCATTCCAACAGCAAGTTATACATTTTTGACAAGTTCTTAGTTTTGGACTCTAACAGTTCTGTCTCCAATTTCGATTTTTCCACCTGGAAACCATTTTTCCTATCTGACTTAAAAACCTCCATTATTTGATAATAGTGAAGCCAGTCTCGCACTTTATCTTTCAATTTCTCATAACCCTGCAATTTCAATTCATACCGATCACCCCAAAACTTCTTGAAAATGAAGCAAAAACAGAACTGTTACTCAAGATCCGCTGAAGAGGAAAAACCACTCAACACCTTTTGTTCCCAACCTCAAAGTGGACAACATCTCCATTAAACCGCCCAAGATCTTACAACATCCCACTTACCTTATGTTAATCCTCTCTTTGCGCCATTTCTGTCATTTTTCTGTACATTGATCTGTATGGAAATGAAAAGGTATTTAGGTAAAGGCAGTTCCTTTGTTCAAGGTTCTCACTCCGTCCTTCTGTTATGTAAGTGGGAACCCTGTTGCAACAGTCTTCTGTTCTTTGAAAATAAAGATCAAACTTTGCTTTTTCACCAATCCTGGTGTGGTCTCTGTCATTTCCCAACCAGTTCGGAGCCTTCACAACTGTGCTCCTTCCGAGGGTCCGGTCCTCTTTACGAGGCTAGGACCCCCTTGGGGAAGCAATAATATTTATTTCATTTTTGGCAAGCCAGCCAGGAGAATTGGTTTTACTGGGATTTTGGGGTGTTGAGGACTAAGAGCCCAAGCGCACACAGCCTCTTGTAAAGGGGGGCTTATCTTTCCCCGGCAGACCTTGAATCCCGGCTCTAACTGGGATCCTCAGTGGGACCAACCAGGAAAAAGCAATGGTGATCTAGCCAGCTGTTTTTTGGGGAGTTTCTTTCTGGGTTTTCTCTCGGCATTCCTGTCTTCAAAATTGGAAGCTCCCTGAGGGAAGAGGGACAGCGCGCTTGTGAAGTGAGTATACGGTAAGTAGGAAACACAGGTCATGGGTTGCGTTCTCTAAACCACAGCCACCAAAATTCTTTAACTCTTCCTTTCCTTCAAAATCTAAAGTATTTTCTTTTTTGTTATGTCTATTGAAAATGAATAAATATTATTGTAAAAAAAAACAGAAAACAAAAACGAAATCTAAACTTTCTCCCTTTTCCATTACTTAATTTTCACCACAGACCTGAATCCATCGGAGTTGCCCAGAGGAGGGTCTTGTGTGTCTCTTCCCCTTTAATTCTATTTGCCGACCTAGTCTCTTGGAGGGTGTCCAGAAAAGGTCGTGCACTTACTTCTGAACTAAACTATAATTCCAAAACGATAACGCCCAGGCGCAGGCGCACCTCTGCCATGGCTATCTTTGTTAGAGATGACCTATGAGCCAGAGAACGCAAGGGCATCTGATTCCTTTCCTTTCTGTTGTTCCTGAGTCCCGATCTGGCACTGCACTGTGCAAGCGTCCAGTAGGGAACTCTGAGTTTAGATTGTAAGAGGCAGGAGGTTGCTGTGGGCTCCCTGGCTGATTTAATGACCGAGGGGGTGAGCTCACTGACCGCACGGTTAGCTTGGTAGCCAGGAAGGCCAACAACTGTGCCAGCCTAGTAAGTCAAGGCCAGACGAACGGCAGTGTGTCACAGTACTAATCCTTGGAGTTGTCCACATTGAGTCTACTGTAGGATATTTATTGTGTTTCCTGGAAAAGTGGGGATAAAACCCCAACTGCGGTATAAAAGTAAAAGCCAGCGCTATGTATGGTGAACTACCAAAACCGCAGGTACAAATGACAAAGATTTAACCAGAACCCCTTAGATGGAATAAAGAGTGCCTCACAAACTTTGAGACCATAAAATGTGAATTGAGATCAGTGCCCGCTCTGGGACTCCCTGACTACCTCCTCTCCTTTTCCCTCTTTGTCCATGAACAGAGATGGGTAGCTTCAGGTGTTCTAACCCAAACCTTCTAGGGATGGGAGAGACCAGTTGCCTACTATAATATCCAGCTAGACAGCGTTGCAAAAGGGACAGTAGGCTGAGAGCAATAGCAGCAGCAGCCGAATTGGTAGAGAGAGCTCTAGAAATCGTACAGAACCAAGAACTCATTCTAAATGTCCCTCATGCAGTAGCCACCTTGCTAAATTTACGCGGCTGCCAACATTTCAGCAATGTTAGACTCAGCCAATATGAAGGTGCCCTGCTGACCCCCTCAAATGTCTGTACCAAAAGGGTTAATACCCTCAATCCCGCTACCCCTTAGATGGAAAATAATAATAATAATAATAATAATAATAATAATAATAATAATAATAATTTTTATTTATACCCCGCCCTCCCCAGCCAAGGCCGGGCTCAGAGCGGCTTACAAGCAATAATAAAAACAAGTTGAATGATTACAACTTAAAAACAAAATTAAAATACAACATTAACATACGGAAACATTAAAATATTAAAATGTAGCCTCATCGCAGGAAGAGAAGGAAAGGAAAAAAGAAAGAGAGGGAGGGAGTCAAATTGGCTCCAAGCCAAAGGCCAGGTGGAACAACTCTGTCTTACAGGCCCTGCGGAAAGAAATCAGATCCTGCAGGACCCTGGTCTCATGAGGCAGAGCGTTCCACCAGGCCGGAGCCAGAGTTGAAAAGGCCCTGGCTCTGGTTGAAGCCAATCTAACCTCCTTAGGGCTCAGGACCACTAGGGTGTTGCTATTTGTGGACCTTGAGGCTCTCCGTGGGGCATACCGGAGAGGCGGTCCCGTAGGTACGAGGGTCCTAGGCAGTGAAGGGCTTTAAAGGTCAAAAGCAGCACCTTAAATCTGACCCTGTACTCTACCGGGAGCCAGTGCAGTTTGAAAAGCACTGGGTGAATATGCTCCTATGGCACAGACCCCGTGAGGAGCCTCGCTGCAGCATTCTGCACCCTCTGGTGTTTCTGGGACAGCTTCAAGGGCAGCCCCGCGTAGAGCGAATTACAGTAGTCAAGCCTGGAGATGACCATCGCCTGGATCACTGTGGCCAGGTCAGGGCGGGAAAGGTAAGGGACCAACTGCTTGATGCGGCGAAGGTGGAAAAATGTCGCCTTGGCTGTTGCTGTAACTTTCGCCTCCATGGAAAGCGAGGCATCAAGGATTACACCCAAACTCTTAACAGAAGGCAATGGCACTAATTGGGCCCCCGCAAGAGAAGGGAGTTGGTCCCTCATCCCCATGCCATCCCAACCCAGCCATAGGACCTCTGTCTTTGAAGGATTTAGTTTCAATTGGCTCCCATGAAACCATCCAGCCACAGCTTCCAAGCATCTGGTCAGTGTGTTTGGGGCCGAGTCGGTGTGGCCATCCATCAGCAGATAGAGCTGAGTGTCATCAGCATATTGGTGACAGCCCAGCCCAAAGCTCCGGATAATCTGGGCAGGGGGGGGGGGCGCATAAAGATGTTAAAAAGCATCGGGGAGAGAATTGCGCCCTGCAGCACTCCACACACCAAGGAATGGCGCAATGACATTTCCCTCCCTAGTGCCACCCTCTGTCCCCGACCAGAGATAAAAGAGCACAGCCAGTTACGGGCTATGCCCTGTATCCCCACGTCTGCGAGGCGGTGGTCCAGAAGATCATGATCGACCATGTCAAAGGCTGCTGACAAATCTAAAAGGATCAGCAGCCCTGACCCACCTCGATCCAGTTGTCTACAGAGATCATCTGTTAGGGCAACCAGAGCCGTCTCGGTCCCAAAACCAGGACGGAAACCGGACTGAAATGGATCTAAAGCTGATGTTTCCTCCAGAAACCTACCAAGCTGTTCAGCAACCGCTCTCTCAATTACCTTACCCAGATATGGAAGATTTGAAACTGGGCGGTAATTGGATAGGTCTAAGGGATCTAATAAAGTTTTCTTTAAGAGTGGACACACTACTGCTTCCTTCAGTTCCCCTGGGAATGTCCCCGTGTCAAGGGACAAATTGATAATTTCAACCAGGGGGGTCCGCGCAACATCTGGACACTCCCTAATCAGCCAAGAAGGGCACGGATCAAGGAGGCAGGTGCTGGGCCTACCAACTTGGAGGAATCTATCCACATCAGCAGGGAGTATCCGATCGAAATGGTCCAACACTGGACCTGAAGTCAGTCGAGGGGCCTCCAGTTCAGTCACTGTATCTAAATTGGCAGGGAGGTCACGGCGGAGCAACAGGACTTTCTCCGCAAGAAAGCTCGCGAATGCCTCACAGCTGTGGGTCGAATTTGTGCTTAAATTTGGTTGTCCTCCTAAGGACGTTATTGACCTAATTATTCTAAAAAGTTGTGCCGGTGACGGAGCCATCTGTTCCATCCCCTGCTCCATCCCCTGCTCAGGTGGTGAACCTATTTGGGCTCATCCGTGAAAACAGATGGATCCTGATAGATTCCGACAAGCCTTGAGGGACCCTGCTCCTCCTGGCGACTCATTAGATGACCTTGACTGGAATAACCGGCTCTTGTCAGCTATTGATGAGATCGCCCCTAAGCACCCTCTGTGACCCCGCCGAAACCGGGCCCCTTGATTTACTGAGGAGCTCCGGAAAATGAAGCAGGATCTCAGACGGCTAGAGCGAGTATGGCAACGGACTCGTGACGGAGCCTCAAGAACATCTTATAGGACGCTTATGAAAGCCTATGAGATGGCTATGAAAGCTGCTAAGAAATCTTACTTTGCAGCTTCCACTGCATCCGCTAGCTCTCGGAAACCGCCTTGCCGACTCAGCGGCTCAACAAGCCGCAGTCTCCCTGCAGCCCAGAATGAATTTCAAGCTATCGTAGCCCCTTCAGACATTGATTTCACATGGATGTATAACACTGCCCAGGCTGAAGAAATTAAAAAATGGCAGGATCTATGGGGGCACAAAAATGGCCAGGTTAGGACCCTTCTGACGACCGCCTCATAATGCCAAAGGCATGGGTTCCCAAACATTTATGTGTTCTACACCAATGCACACATTGGGGGGCAAATAGGCTGGCTAATAGCCTTCTCAGACACTGGTATGCCCCAGGCGCTCACCAATATGCCAAGGCTGTTTCAAAGAACTGTACTATTTGCGCCAGCTACAACCCCAAAAAGGAAACCCTGAAAACCCCCTGGATCCAGACCATGGGCTTTCCTTCTCTTTGAGAGTCTACAGTTGGACTTTGCAGAACTGCCTAAATGTTTGGGTTACAAACATATACTTGTCATCACAGATCAGCTGACTTTTGGGCCGGAGGCATACCCTTATAAACATGCAACTGTGGCACACCTCCTAATGCAAGAAATTATCCCAAGGTATGGGGTGCCTAGACGCTTGGATAGCGATCTTGGTTCTCATTTTACTGCAGAAGTAATACAGGATGTGGCAAGGGCATTCGGTATCAAATGGCAACTGCACACGCCATATCACCCCCCGTCTTCAGGACAAACTGAATGTATGAATGGACTCATTAAAAAATCAGTTGGGGAAAATGTGTGCAGCAATGGGACTCAAGTGCATTAATGCCCTTCCCCTTGTGTTACACAACATCAGGAGTCAGCCAAGGGGATCCTTGAAACTTTCCCCTTATGAACTTTTGTTTGGGCGCCCATCCCATACTCATACTACCCAACTCCCAATTTCTGAACTTGATGTGGGAGCTGCCTGCCTGCATCTCTGCATCTAATCTCTATCCTCATTCCAATTGCCACCCGTATTCCACCAGGGCTCCAGTGTGGGGACACTCCTATTAAACACTTCTTGCTGACACCAAGGACCTCAACGCCCTTGGAGATTTCCACTTCTGTCTGCCAGGCACCAGGACTCTACTCCCCCATGATTTCCAACCACAACTGAAGAACACACAAGCCTGGGAACTAACTGTCAGAACCACCTCTTATGCCATCTTGAGATGAGCCTTCTACACCCTCAAGAACTCATGGAACCGCCTGATCTGTCATAACGGAACTTACATCCAAACCCAATGGGGAAAAGTTATCAGACAATATGAACCATCCAAAATTGGAAAGGGACTCTGGGAAAGCCACACAGATTCCATGTACCATGAACACTGGACTTATGGATTTTATTGCAGTGACCTCACAACTACCTCCATTATTCCTTTTTTTTTATTAAAAAAATGATATTTATTACTTTTTCAACATTTTCAACACAACACTACAAACAAAAAAAGAAAGAAAACACAATACAAATACAATACAAAAACGCTACATAGACTAACAAAACAAAGCAAAAACAAAAAAAAAAAACAATTTTAAAACACCTCAAACATTTTCAATATCTTATATTTCATTCACTTATTTCCAACGACCTCCTCACACCTCCCTTTTTGTATTCCACTTCTATTAATTGTTTCAGCAATTCCTTTCCATCTTACTCTGTTTTCTATCCAATAATTATCTTAACACATTCTTGCCTTATTTTCCTTTAATTTTCTATTAATCTATTTATACTTAATTCCTTATAACATTTCTACTAAAGCCATATAAGTTCATTCCAACATTTTTCTAACATTCCTTAATTTTACAATATTTCTATAAATAGTCTTTAAACTTTTTCCAATCTTCTTCCACCGACTCTTCTCCCTGGTCTCGGATCTTGCCAGTCATTTCCACCAATTCCATATAGCCCATCAACGTCTGCCATTATCCAACACTTCAGTGTTTTCAAGAAGCAGCCATTCACTCAACCAGCAAAAAGCAGATGGTTCACAACAAAATTTAGAGGTCTGGCAGGGCAAGTCCACCTCCTTCTTTTGCATCCAGCAATATCTTAAGTTTTACTCGAGGCTTCCTGCCGTGCCAAACAAATCTAGCAACATCCCTCTGCCACCTCCTGAAACAATCCATCCCATCCAAAGCTTGCTACCTCCATTATTCAAGGTATCTGTGTCCGGAGATTCTGTTGTGTATGGGATTTGTGCACAAACCCTGACTGGGTGGGAAAGGCATATCTCGAGGGCTGGTTACATCCCGTGGGTGGAGGGAAGGTTTTGGAATGGGATCCAGAGGGGCCGCAGTGGTGTGGAGGTATAGCAAATGATTTAAAACTCCTCAAATCTCAGGATCCTCTCCACCCCATAGAAACAGCCCCGAGACATGTGAAACACCCAGAGATAACCCCTCCGCCCCAGTCCCACAGACTATCAGCATGGCAAGGAAATGAGTAAGTACAACTTCTACAGAAGGTTGTGCAAATCGCCAACCTTTCCCAGTGCTGGATTTGTGCCCACACTCTGTCACAAATTGAAGAAGGGGTGCCTTTCATAAGCATGCCCTTCACGTTAGATCAATACAGATCCACTTACCTTTTACAGTGCAATTTTACTTTCCTGAAACCCAGTGCCCAATACATCTACCTGAGTGGTCGGACTATTGGACCTGTGTGCAAGGAGTTCTCGGGAACTGGAGACCACATAGGATCCAGCACCTGTACTGTCACCATTCGCACCGACCCCGAGGGACTCACCACACTGGTTCGCAATCACTTTCACACCCACTCATTCCCTCATCTCTGCCTTGACTGCAGTACTGACTCCCTTCACACAAGAGACACCCTTGCCAGATCTCACAAATGCCTTCCGCACAGGACACATAGAAAAACCCCTGGGAGGCTTGTTTTGGGTCTGTGGGCAGAGAGGCTATACACGGATTAACATTCACATGCAGGGTTCCTGTTTCCTCGGTCACATTCATCCAGGGTTTCGAGTAACCCTATCACCACCAGATGGCCGCTTAAGAAACAGGCGATCCCCCACACCCACAACACAGCCATGACCTAAACCAAATGGGGAGACGTGGCTTCAAGCCCTCCTCCCGGCTTACGGAGCTTTCTCAAATCATTTAGAGCTCCTCAGACTCACCGATGTCCTTTTACAATTTATGAAGGGATCGGAAGCTACCACGCATTCCGTCCTTACTGAGCTCACAAAGGTGCATCAGATGATGATTCAAAATCATCTTTCTCTAGACTACTTATTATCGTCTCAAGGAGGCGTATGCAAATTAATAGGGACCGAGTGTTGTTCTTTTGTATCAGATCAGACCCTCAACATTACCGGACGCCTCGATTCCATACACACCCTAGCCGATTCCCTTCGAAAGATCCCTCAAGAAGGTCTTTCTGACTGGGATCCTTGGTCATGGCTGCCTCAAACCTCTTGGCTCCACAAATTAGCAAGAGGCATTCTATTTATATTTGTTTCCCTAATCGTCTTCTTTATCTTCTTGTGCTGCTGTACACAATGTTTTCCAACCCTTATGACAGTCCTCCGCACACCCACTCACAGCACTCCCATTCTTGCACCCTTGCAAACTGCCCATGCACTACCTGAGGTTATACCCATGTATCATCTGGGTGAGGGAGAATATGTGTCCATGAATGTGAGGCAATAATTCCCCCCCCTCAAAAAATTTGAGTTGTTATGTTGGAAAATATGTGCAAAAACTAATAAAAATTATATTTAAAAAAAACACATAGAATAAGAGAACAAGAAGAACATACGTTTAAAGAAGATTGGGAAATGTTTATTGAATATATGGGGGGAATTGTGTACACTTGAAAACGCTGGCAGCATTAAGATAAATTCAACAGTGTAAATAAGTTTGCCGGATGTAATAATGGAATACTGAATGGTTTAGTTTATGTAAAATATGCAGAGATTTATGGTATGCAAAATGAACCATGGAAAGAGAAGAAGGGAAGTCATTGGTACTTTAAGGATATTTAAATGAGTATTCAAAATTGTAAAACAGAACATTTAATAATTACACACACATACACACACACACACACACACACACACATATGGACCATGGTGGACTGACAGCCGCCCACATCATAGTTCCTGTTCCCTCCCCTTCCCCTTCCCAAGAGGAGCAAAGCACCACTGGAGCAAAGAGAATTGATTAAATGGCTGATTTTTAGTGAATTTATTAAGTTTCCCCATAGGCTAACATTGTGACAATATTGGACAATATTGTTGATTGATACTTTCCCTTAGTTTACTTAAGGCTTGTGGCCTCCATTACCACCTCCACAGGGAGTCAAATCGCTGAGGTTTGCAGAGATTTTAGCTCAGATTTCGCAGATGCCATGCTTTGCAGAGCCTGTTAATAATAATTTTCACCTGTAGACTCCACTGTTGTGTAAGGTGGATCTTTTCTGTGATTGGCTACCTATGGAATGAAGATGTTCCTGATAAGGCAGTTGAGTTCTAATGAAGGAAAATGGGGTCAAGCAAGATTCCTTGCCTGAAATGGTGCTGGAGCCCCAATTCTGGCTGTTTTATGGCAGGGAAAATGTATGTATGGCATGTATACATTTTTAAACTGTGCAGCGAAGTCCTTGCTGAGTGCCATGGCCACTGTCAGGCTGTGTGGACCCGCACTCAGGTCGGGCTGCTGCTATCTATCTGTGAGCACAAAAATAAGGCAGCCCCCCTCCACCCATAACACTGGGCAACTCCTATTTATACCGGCTCAGTTTCCCTTTCACTGAGCACCCCTCTTAAGCAGGTCCACATAGCATTGGATTACAGAATTTACCACCCATGCTCTTTATTCAGAATACAGAAAAGGTGCAAAGAGGTTTTCTTCTTGCACATTGCTGAAGAGGGATATCCGACACCATAATGTGGTTCAGTCTTGGATATGGCAGCCATTTTGTGTTTTGTCATGCCCTTACTGGGATTTATCTAAATTCTGAAAGGCAGTGATTTCTTTCCCATTCTGGGTTCATCACAGCTGGTGCTGTTTCCAATCCTTGGTATTTAAACAGGTAATTTCAGTGGAAAGAAAATGTCAAAAAATGATGCAGTAAATGGCATCAGTATTTACATAGTGTTTGTGGTCTAAACAATGATAAGCAAACATCACTTGTATTTGCTGGCATGATTGTACCTCTTAACATCTAACAAACATGCAGGAATTTCCATTCCTGTTTTCATGTCCAACAAAATTATTCAAGATTCCTGGGAGCATTATACACATGGATGTGAATGGCTAGTAATAAACTGAGAACCATAGGGTATAGAACAGATGCTTCCAAAAGCATATGTGTTGTGATGCTTTTCCGTATGGTAGGGACAGTCAAAGTGTTTCCTTCTAGATATTGTTCAGCTACAACTCCCATCGTTCCTGACCATTAACCATGCTGGTTGGAGCTGATGGGAGTTGTAGTCCCAGAACATGTGGAGGGCACCATGTCTGCAACCCTTCTGTACAGTGCAGGCAGTAGAGTGACATCCTTCCATGTCAACATTGTGCTCTTGCCTCACACATGGTGGACTCTCCCTCTTTCTAACAGGAATCGAAAATGCAAGTGGGGTCTGCAACAAATCTGCTCCATGTGGAGCACACCTATTGTGCGGGCAGGCATGAAGTACAGAATATTCCTCTCACACCTAGTTTTCTGTTCTTCCTCTTCCACCCAGCACTCTGTTGCCACTGAGCATGAACTTCCATCATTGGGCTATTTGGGAGGGGCTGGGAGCTCAGTATGTTTTAACTAGATTTTTTGGTACTTCTGCAATACCTCTTGTGCATAGGTAGTGACATTTGGTCTGCAAAACCACCAGCACTCATGCTTGAAAATAAAAAATGGGACCACCTCTGTGCCATGCTACAGCATTAGCTGAGATTTGCCACAAGATGGCACCCCATGACAAGCTGTCTCTTTAACACTTTCTCGTTGGTACGAACATTATTAAAATGATAAATGGAAAGATGAGTCAATATAAATTTGGCTTCAGAATGCTAATATTTCTCCACATCCTTTTATTATAGTCTAAAATAGCTAACACAATTTTCAGTAATTTAGAATGATATCCATAACGAATAGCTGCTGATTATAGTTGAGAGAAAATAATTGAATGGATCTCTAATTCTACCCCCCCACCCCATAACATCTCTGGGGTTCTCCCTGAGTAACGCATGCAAATCAACTGTGTCTCGGGGCTTTTATAAGCTACACTTCAGCTCCTAATAAGAAAAGTGGAACCCAGAGCCTAAGAAGGAGAACTGAATACACCTGTTCTGAGCTGCACCAGCCTAGAGCAGGTGTATTTAGAATCATAGAACTGTAGAGTTGGAAGGGACCCTGAGGTTCATCAGTCCAACCCCCTGCAATACAGGAATATGCTGCTGCCTCAGATGGGGATCAAACCTGTGACCTTGGTATTGTCAGCACCATGCTCTAACCAGTTGAGCCTATCCATGTGGTATTTGGCATTTGCAGTGGAAAGGAAGGTTTCAGGGAGAGGAAATGGGGTGGGACCTTCCCCTCCCAACTGACAACTTCCTTCTGACCTCTTACGGTGCTAAAGTGCACAAGTTTGGGGTTGTCTGCCAGCCTCTAAAGCTGAGTTTTTTATTGTTAAGAGCTGGGATGTGGAAGAAGTGACTATGTGGAGAGGAGTTCCTTAAACTCATGGTACACATCCCTCAACACTAATGCTAACCTTCAGTGTACTATAATATATTCCCTCTCACCAGATCTTCCATTCCCACCTTCCAAGCCAAAGTGTTCCATGGCTCTCAGTCACAGACCACATCCACATCATTAGAGCACTACGATACCACTTCCAACATTCATAGCTTTTCCCAAGTAATTATGGGAGCTGTCGTCTGTTAAGGGCTTTTCGAGTGGTCATGAGACCCCTGTTCTCCCCATGGGTACAATTCCTAGAATTTTCTTCAAAGACGGATCAATTCCTTAACCACTCTAGGGATTGTAACTCATTACGGGAATAATAGTCTCCTAACAATTCTCTGCACCTGTAACAAACTACAGCTTCCAGATATCTTTGTGGGAATGTTGGCTGCCATTTATTTGGTTTGACTATACACCAATCTGCCATAGCCTGTCTTTCCATACAGGGGAAGTCCCTAACTCACCAAGGGTTTGAGACTCATCAACTATCCTCACCTGCTTTAGCCAGCCAGTCGAAGCCATTCCCGGCATGTGGCAGCTGTCACATGCTGACAGCTTCTAGGAGCCACAGAATCATAGAATCATAGAAACATAGAGTTGGAATAGACCACAAGGGCCATCGAGTCCAACCCCCTGCCAAGCAGGAAACACCATCAGAGCACTCCTGACATATGGTTGTCAAGCCTCTGGTGAGAGCTGAGTGAAGGGTGGGGACCAAAGGTGGACAACCTATCATGCAACATGCCCACGACAGAGGTACTACCTGTGCTCTAACACTCCATATACTCCACCTACAGTCCTCCAAAGCATCTCTTTAAAGGCTCTCACCTGAGCGCAGCTGTTGCTACCAGAGCTCTGTCCCAGAGTGTGACTGCATGTCATCTTTGGCTGTACTCAGCATAGATGCATCTTCAGGTGCTCTCCTCTGTCTAAGGGATCAAAAAGGAAGTCCTTACACAGTTTTTCATTTAAACTTAAGAGGGCCCTTCCTGCAGCAGGAAGATTGTAGGTGGCCATCCTTTATTGAATCTGTAGCGCGCAGGCAGAGTTGGAATGGCTGGAGAATCAATCGCAGAACATCACTTGATTAGGAACCACATCACCTGGAAATAGGAAGAGCATTAGCAAGGTCAGGAGGTCTTGCTGACATCAAACATGGTGAAAGGTATTGACAGAGTGTGGGTGAGGAAAACAGAAGTGTGAACAAGAAGCACTTAAGGGAAATGAAATCACTTACCACTGAAGGCAAGAAACTGTGGTGTAAGACTTCTAGTAAAGAGACAGCTCAATTTAACTGCCTTGTCAACAATAGTGACATAGCATGAGGCTGGAAGCCCTGGGTCCAAATCACATGCCCTCCACAGATTTGCTAATGAAAATTAATTAGAAGGTGGGGTGTGGCTTGCTGGAAATCCTAATGGAGGCTTAAAATTAAGCCTCCTGTTAATAAATGCTCTCCAGTGCTTAAAGCTGTCTTCAGAAGGATAATGCTGTGAGGTTTGAGGGGACCTAATAGTAAAATTGGAAAGTACAAGCTGAGGGCTGAAATTGACATGGGCTGCTCTGAGCTATCAGAAGAGGCTCTGACACTGACATGGCGCAAGGAGGTTCTAGTCTTCTAGCTGATGAGATGGGGTAATCTGATGATTACGTGGATAAAATCCAAACAGCCTTGGCATCAGACTTGTCAGCAGCATTGCAGCCTTTGGAGACTAAATGTAAAGTACTGTCAGGGCAACTTACAGATATATATCTAATACTGCAAAGGAAGCGCTGAATTTGGGCCTTGTCAATGAAGTCCAGGAAGTTCCTTGATGAGTTCTTGGCGTGCCACCCTCTAGGAAATGCAAAACCACCAGCTGGCTTGGGCTTAAGATTGGGGAGGTCAGGTGCAGAGGACCAGGCTTGTTAGGAGCTGACCTTCAAGTCAGGCAGCAACTCTCCCGCCACCCATCAATTTGCACACACAATTGAATCAAATGCTAAGGTGCTGGGCAGCCTGGTCCAGATCAGCTCATCCATTATCTCCTTTTTCAGTCTGAGTGGTACTGAGCGATCAGCGCTACATCATTCCACCCCATGTCTTGAGTCAACAAACAGAAATTGGTGGTGTAGATCACTACTGGATCTCTCCCTTGTCTCAGTCTCTGCAGCCAGTGTATGCTGGACTTTGGGATTCTTGGAACATCTTGTTTATGTCTGTGATGAAAGCATAATAATTTAGCAGGTGGGCATGCTGAGCAATGAGAATGGGGACCACCCAGTGGCTTGCCTCCCCTTCCAGCAGACTAATCACAAACACAACCTGAGACTTCTCCTGCATGGAAGTTACCACTACCTTTCCATCTTCAAACCCCTCCTGGTTTTAGGAGACAGTGGGCAGGGATGGCACAGTTTGACTGCCTCACGCCTTGCCTGAAAGCCTCTTCCTTTGCTTCCAATAGGTCCTGTGCCTCCACCTCCATCTCTGACTGCTCTGAGCTTTCCTTTTTCTTCTGCCTTTGCTCCTGCTTCTTGGGTGGCGCAAAACCCCATAAATTGCTGCCCCCCTCTCTTGGGTCAGTCTCCAGCCCCTTTGCCTCTGCCACACACCTGTCAGAGCCCTTCCAGTCCCTTGACACCCCCTAACTTACATCTATTTATTTAGTGTACTTTAAAAAAACTGGCCCATAGCCTAAGTTCTCTAGGCAGTGCACATGTACTGAGCATGGCTTGAAAGCAAAGTGGTTTCTAAGCTGTGTACCTGAAAAGTCAAGGGCTAGGTGGTCCATAGAGCCTGATTATTCCAAAGCTTCCATTTGGAACATAAAGCAGTAAACAAACAACAACAAACCATTGGTGCAAGCATACTTTTGTAAACTGGTGTTGCTGGCCATCCCTGACATCATGGTTGACATGATTCTACCAATGTTGATTTGCATTCTGAAACTTCCTGGCTATCCTCTGACCTGCCATCTTGCTGCTGTTGCTCAGTCTCTCCACAGAGCCCCAATCATTATGGACACTGGGAAATCCAGTGCAAACCTCCAGAATTCTATACAAGCAATAATAGTGGTCTAGTTCAAGAACAACAGAAAGTACATTTACCAGTTCAAGATTTTTAAGCTACCATTGCTGTTTTTAGCATAGCAGTAGCTGTGCATCACATACTGATCTATATAGGTTACCTGCAGCTGATAAGCGGACTATGGTGATTTAGAATGCCGATCACCACCTACAACAACCATGCCTGCAAACAGATGTGTAGGTTTTGAATCGTAGAAGGTACTCATGCATTTCTGAACTATTTACATGCCATGCTGCCACCTTTTTTTAAAAGGCCGGAAGACTATTTTTTCCATGCTACACCAGTGAGCTGTGGTAGTAAGGGATATGGTCATGAATATCTCTTAAGCCATGCTGCAGATTATATGACTCATAAAATCAGCTTATTCCAGTAAATGGTGGTTTTGGCTTCTAAACCAAAGGCTATAGTAGCAATAACAAGGCAGATAATTGAGTATTGCATCATCTGCAGCAAATGTAATAAAATAACTACCAGAGGAGATGTGTCTGGAATGATCGTATTAAACATCATATTTGAGATTAGAAAGAATAACATCTTGTCTCCCGTGGTAAAAATATACTAATAAAGATGGCAGTAACATTAATGGCATTATGGTAGACATCTGTCTTTATTGCCAAGGTAGAAACTTGTAAAAAGAAACAAAATCAGCATGAATTTCTCTTTAGAGCTTAAGCTCATGCTCATTTTTCTCAATAAGAGTCTCAGTTCCAATGCCCCCCACCCCCTGTACTTTACTGAACTGATATTTATTGGGTTATTGGCTTGGTCTGAAGCAGTGTATGCCAGAAGTGTGTGTGGGGCTACGCTTGGATCTGGTCCAAAGGCTACAGCTTTGTGCAAAATGCTGCAGCTAGACTGCTGATAGGGACAGACAATTAGCATCATAGAATTGTAGAGGATTCTAGTCCAACCCTCTGCAAGGCAGGAATATGCAGCTGCCCCATAAGAGGATCAAACCTGCAACCTTGACATTATCAGCACTATGCTGTAACCAACTGAACTATCCATGCATTGCCAGCTCATAACTCCAGTGCTCGAAAACCTGCACAGGTTGCCTACATGCTACTAGGCCAGGTTCAAGGTTCTTGTATTAATTCACAAGGCTTTCCATAACATGGCTCCAGGATACCCCAAGAACCATCTAATCCCTTATAGGCCTCCCAGATCACTAGGGTCTTTGGGGGAGTCTCTGTTAGTGGTCACTCATGGATCACATGCACGGCTCATATCAGATTCTCCAAGTGTACTTTCCAGGGACAGTCCTGGATCTATAGAAGCCATCCCAGTTTCTGATTTGATCCCAGAATCCCCCACTGTTCCTTAGGACGTCCCGATTTTCATCAGAGAAATGTTGGAGGGGATGGACTTAGGGAACCCCGAGCCAAGGAGATAAGTAACTATAAAATAGTAACTATAGATAAGTAACTATAAAACCTTTAGAAGACATCTGAAGGCAGCCCTGTATAGGGAAGCTTAATGTTTAATGTTTTATTATGTTTTTATATATGTTAGAAACTGCCCAAAGTGGCTGGGGCAACCCAATCAGATGGGCGGGGTAAAAATAATAATAATAATAATAATAATAATAATAATAATAATAATAATAATAATAATAAATAAATACAATGTTCCTATTTTGTATGAGCAAAGTCAAATACAAAAATGTGTGTATTTTAGTAAACACTAAAATGCTGATGAATTTTCACAAGGAGTTTAAACAAACAAACAAAAACCAAATCCCAAGCTGATGTGGAAACGTGGATAAATGAACTTAAGATCAGAGAAATAAGAAACAGAGATATCCAAAGAATCACCCATTCCTGTTTGTAGAACACAAATATTGCATGTAGAAGCTGAAAATGGCATGCAATTTTGTATAATGTACATGTCATTGCAAGTAATTTTACCACATTGCAATACAGTTTTGTATGTTTTCACAGAAATAACCATCTTTAGGCACACTTTAATACATGCATTTTTGTAGCTGTTACTTGGTTGGAGAAATGCTTTGTGAAATTTGGAGACATGCAGACTTTGAAGTATGGTTGTGCTACGGTTCTGGCGCTGTTTTGGAAAAATTGAATTAAACAGGCTCACCTTTAAATACAAACTAAAAAGAATTTCTCCCCCATCCTGCCGTGGTCTCTTGCTGCCCAGCCATGGCAGAGCTCAGTAGCAGGAGAGGTCAGCCAACCAACCAAATCTCAAAGGGATACCTGCCTGGAGCAGAGTCCGTACACAAGGTTTAGTCTAGTCCTAAGGTCCGGAGTATCTCAGGTCACGCAGTCAGACGGCCCAGGGGTCAAGAAAACCAAGGGTCCAAGATCACGAGACACAAGAAGCAGCAAGGTCTGGCCAGGAAAAACAAATGTTTTTTCCAGCAACTGACTGAGGCTGGAAACCTTGCTTAAGAAAGCTGGAGCAAGTGGAGTCACTCTGCCTTCTGCTCCTTCAGGCTGCAGCTCAGCAGGTGAAGCTGATTCCTGGCCCATGACACATCTCTACCTATGAATTATGGCTCTTCCCATCACCCTCCAATAATCAAGAAACACATGCACTGTGAACTCACATATGTCTGATTCATTCAAAGCTTAGGTGCTTAACACTGGGTTTGAAAATGGCTATGCAAGGCCATTTGTATACAACTATTTTGAATTAATCAGCACTGAAACTTCACAATGTTTTCACTGCAGCACTAACGTTTGCAATAAGGGAATCACTGGTGGAGAACTGGCTGGGTATCTGAACTTTGCCTAAATTAACGTTCTGTGTTTTTAATAGTTTAGTACAGCACCGTTCCCAAAACAACTTTGCTTGCACAATAAATCTAATAAGCTGCCCTGTGTGGGTGGGGCAATACAGTTAGATGGGCAGGGTATAAACAATAAAAGTGTTGTTGTTGTTATTTTGTTACATATTATTAAATTTATACCCTGCCCTTCCTCTCTAAGGAACCTAGGGCATCAAACCCAAAATTTTAAACATTTAAGAACAATTGCAAACATGTTTAAAAATCAATTAAAACTATAAAATACCCTCACCACTAACAATTCAATTTCACTCAGGCACTTTCAGAGTTCTAGCTGTTGCAAAAAAAAATTTGCAGAAAGAGATCGAATGTTAAAATTACCAGACCTAAATAATTATCCTCATATCCAATATCTTGCTACTGGGTCCACTCCCCCCCCCCCCCCCACCGCCCAGCAATATCTGTTATCATTTCTTCACTGAGCCATAAGGGGGTGCTGTCTCACTTTATATTAAGCCTTATATTAAGCCTCTTCATCAAAGAGGCTTACAACAAGGATAGATAATCTCCTTTCACTTATTTCCTATAGGAGCTGCTGTGTCCATTCCGCTTTCCTTCTCACACGCTTCTTTTTCTGAAACAAAACATTCTCTTTGTGTTTAATTTCAAGCAAGCAAACCTTATACTGTCCACACATGGAAACTGTGCTTGAGACAGACACCTGAAGATTGCTATGACAACGGTATACAATGCTGAACCGGAAAAAGCTACTAGCTATGGCTGGAGGCAGCAGTGCTTTTGAATACGAGTTGCTGGAAACTGTAGAAAGAACAGTGCCTTTGTGCTCAAGTCCCGTTTGTGGGTTTTCCAGAGGCATCTGGGAAGCCACTTTGAGAAGAGGATTCTGGAATACAAGGGTCCATTGGTTGCTCCAGCAGGGCTCTTCTTAAGTTCTTAGGGCAAACTCCTACATTCCTGTGTCTAGATACTCAGATTGTAGCTCCACCTTTCATTTCCCCAAATGTTTGGAGCATCCAGTCAACTCTTTTACGTAAGGACCCGAAGCTAAGAAATGCCAATGCTCCAACTTTTTTTTTAAAAGATATTTATTCAAAAATTTTTACATTTATCACCCAACACATATAATCCCATCCCCCACAGTACAATAAACAAACAAACAAACAAAAAGAAATAACAGAAAAAAGACATACAGAAGAAAAAAGAGAAAAAGAAATTATAGCATCAAATCCAAATTCTTAATGTTCATACTTTCCTCACTTTTGAACTTCCTCGCATCTTCCGTTCCTGCTTTCCAGGTTTATAAAATTATAAAACAGCAAATTATCACCTTGTTTCAATTTCTTATTTGTATTTTCCCCATATTATGTCTCTAGATTTAAGTTTATTTTCCAAATGCTTAAATACTTAATTAGGCATAATATTAACCAAAAAATTAACTTTTTCTCAAATTTCACCTATTCTCAAATTCTTATCAGCTAACTTACTGATGCCCCATTTATTTTTACTCTTGCATCATCTTAACATTCATACAATTTACAAAGTTTTTGTAAGTAGTCCTTGAATTTCTTCCAATCCTCTTCCACAGCTTCCTCTCCCAGGTCGCGGATTCTGCCAGTCATTTCTGCGAGTTCCATATAGTCTATCAGTTGCATCTGCCATTCTTCCAGCGTGGGCAAGTCTTGAGTTTTCCAGTGTTTAGCTATCAGTATCCTTGCTGCTGTTGTTGCATACATAAAAAATGTGCAATCCTTCTTTAACACCCTCTGGCCGACAATGCCCAAAAGCAAGGCCTCTGGTTTCTTAGGAAAGGTATACTTAAATACCTTTTTCAGCTCGTTATATATCATTTCCCAGAAAGCCTTAACCTTAGGGCAAGTCCACCAGAGGTGAAAGAACGTTCCTTCAGTTTCTTTACATTTCCTCCAATGCTCCAACTTTTTGTGGAGCTCTCCTGTGAGAGACGGCAATAGCTCTGGGACGATAACAGAAGGTGCCAGAGTTTGCAGTTTGGGGAATAACGAATGCACATTGTGAATCAAATCTCCAGTTGCTGGAGGTTATTTCTGAAACTGCTTGCTTCTGCCCAGCTTATGGCAACTACCCTTGGTCAGCACCTAAGAGGTGATGCCAGCAAAAAAAAAAAAAAGGGACTCTGGTTGAAAAACTTATTTCTCTTCCCTTCCCCGGCTCTTCTCTTTCACAAAAAGCCAGACTTCTGTGGTTTGTTCACAAAGTAACCTGTGAACCAGCTGCAATGTGCCCAGAAGCTCCCTGGTGACTTGCAGCCTGTCTCTCACAATACTATAGCCCTGCAGCGACTGCTTTCTGACTTGCTAGCTAACTGACAGCACCAAGTTTCTTCTAGGATGAGAGGGGAACAGAGGAATTAACCATGGGGGGCAGGAATTGCTGGGGAATTTATTTAGAACATTTATTAATCACTCTTCCTCCAAAAAGGAGATCAGGGCAAAAGCGGGTGTAGCAAAAAATGCAAGTTTTCGGGTTCCAGGGGCACATTTCAGCCATATTATGTAGGGGTATAAGAAGACATCGCTTTCCTTTCCTCTCTGTGTTCATCAAGTGCAGCATGTTTCCCTTCCGCTGCAGTTCACCCTCTGCCCCCAAAACACTACATTATTTTTCTTGCTGTTTGCTGTGGCAATATTACATAATGTACTTATTCCACTCCATTCATTTAAATGCAAAGGAAACACAATACAAATGGGTGTGTGTGTGTGGAATGTATTCAAGCCTGTAACAAATAACAACAGCAAATACCAACCATATCTGCTGATTCCCATTCCAGAGTCCAGACATGGAGCTGTATGCCGTAGCTTAGTGGTAGAGCATCTGCCTTGCGTGCTGACAGCCCTGGGATTCAACCCTTGGCTGGGAGAGACTCATAGTCTGAAACTTTGGGGAATGGCTACCAGTCAGAATAAACAACACTCAGATAGGTCAAAAGTCTGACTCAGTATAAGGAAGCTTCCTCTGTTCCAGTGGGACAAATAAGTGAGCATGGCCATTTCTGCATTTGTTGGAATACTCTGACATCCCTATTCTCAAGGAAGGTGTAGAGAAGGGCTGCTGGTGGGTTTTACCTGGGGAGATGGTCACCTTCCATTATTGCCCCTGTCTGTCATTATATCATCTTTCTACCTGCTTTTCTTTTTAGGGATGCTTTGGAAAGCAAAGAAATGGAGCAGTATATTGTAAAACCTGATCAGCAGAGAACTGCAACCTTGCCCCACCATTTAGTCAGATATGCGGGGATTGAAAGTGGGAAGGTGTCTTGATGCAAACAAACAGGAACACTGTTCCCCCAGCCTCAAAACTGGCTTGTGCTTCAGATATCCTTTTGCATGCAGTTCCAAAATGTATAAATATTCCCACCCAACCACCCCCTTTTTTTTGTATGTTGCATGCCAGAGTATCTCAGTGGGTACAGGCCCTTTTTTCAGAAACTGACATTTACTGCAGAAGCAGTTCTCCCAGGAATTTTGTTGGAATTTTGTTTTTCCCCCCAAATGGAGACAATTCCCAAAGTTTCCTTTTGTTCGGTTAGACCTTTTGAAGTCAAAGGGCAGTCCCCCCCCCCCTTTTAGTTTAGAGAAAAAGCAAGTAAGATAGTGGTTTATAAAATTATGAACAGCATGGATAGAGAAAAGGTTTTCTCCATCTCTTAGAACAGTAGGACGCCCAACGAACCTGATGTTGAGAGATTCAGGACAGAGAGAAGTACTCCTTAAACCAGGAAACTCTCTTCCACAGGAGGCAATGATGACCACCAGCTAGGACAGTTGTAAAAGAGGGTTTGACAAATTCATGGAGATAAATCTATCAATGGCCGCTAATCATGATGGAGGCCATGTTCTGCCTCCACAGACCGTGGAGGCAATGTTCCACCTCCACCATCATGTCTGGATGCTAGTTGCTGGAAAATGCAGGTGGAGAGTGTACTGTTGCCCTAAGGTCTTGTTTGCAGGATTCCCAGAGACAGGATGCTGGACCAGACAGGGCATTGGCCTGATCCAGTGGGACCTTCTTCAGTAACCTGGCAAATAATTGAAATAATGCTTGCTCCACATAGCCATACTTCTTATTATGTCATGTAAACATACCCAGGCATTCGCCATCCTAGCAGATGCCTAGGCCTGTCAAGTAGCATTTGATGGACTGGATGATAAGTTTGACCAGCAGTGCCATGTTGCTCATCGAAATGAAGGACATGTCAAACACAATTCCCTTCTCTCAGCAGATAGTGTCATTCTTTGCCCGCCATCTGGCATGGGAATAATACATGTCAAAGGCAGCGGGTTTCCCATTTCACTCGGAACATCTGTTTGCAGATCACCAGTTAGATGAGCAAGCCAAAAACGAAGCACTCTTGCAGTGTATTGAGACAGCTGGCCAGGAAGAGAGAGATACATAATTTAGAATAGCTGTGGATGGTAGTGGGCTAGAGCTTCCACCAGGTTTTGCCTGGAGTGAAATTCAAGGCAGCTTTGGAAGATCTGAACAATTCTGGAGGGTAAGGAACCTGTCCACTTGGGTAGTCCTCAGAGGCTTCTTAGCAACTGTAAGATCCTGCACTTATTGTTGTTGACAATACTGAAATTGGGTGGGTCTGATGGGAGAGATGGGAGCGGGGGGGGGGGAGTTTCTCTCACACACACTTCGCTTAACATCCAGCCTGTTGAAATGTTCTGGAGCATTTAAAAGCTTGTTCACTGTTTTGAGGCATATGCTTTATTCCGAATAAAGGTATTACCTTACGGAGGGTTTTGGAACACAGTTGTATACCTCTAGTCTGCCTTAGAGAAGGTCTCCATAAGGAATGAGGGAAATCTCCATAAACACGTGATTTTTTTTTGGGGGGGGGATGATTCATTCATCACCAAGCTAGTGGAAAATAGCATACATGCGTGTGTATGCACACACGCACACATACGCGTGCACACACACACACACACACACACACACACACAGAAGTGGTTCTTCTCTCATCCAGTAGCCACTACAGGGGGTTCTGCAGAACCATCTTGCCCTGGGAGGGGAAGGGAGAAGAGACAGTAGCATTTCTTAAACAAACAAGTTGTCTCTTCCATTCTATAGCTGCGCTATACTGAGTCAGACCATTGGTCTGCCTAACTCAGGACTCAACTGCAAATAAAACTTTTAAAATGTGTTGTAAAGTGCAATATGTAAATGTGACACTGGATGGCGACAGTAAGCTATGCCAAATTCAATGTACAGTGGTACCTCAGGTAACAAACACTTCGGGTTACAGACTACGCTAACCTGGAAGTAGTGCCTCAGGCTGAGAACTTTGCCCCAGGATGAGAATGGAAATCGCGCACTGGCGGCATGGCGGCAGCAGGAGCCACCATTAGCGAAAGCACACCTCAGTTTAAGAGTGGTTTAGGGTTAAGAACGGACCTCCGGAATGAATTAAGTTCATAACCCAAGGTACCATTGTATTTTTCAAAACTTTTTTTAAAAAAGCATTTTCATAGGGTTTTTTAAATACAGTGGTACCTCGGGTTAAGAACTTAATTCGTTCTGGAGGTCTGTTCTTAACCTGAAACTGTTCTTAACCTGAAGCACCACTTTAGCTAATGGGGCCTCCTGCTGCTGCTGCGCCGCTGGAGCACAATTTCTGTTCTCATCCTGAAGCAAAGTTATTAACCCGAGGTACTATTTCTGGGTTAGCAGAGTCTGTAACCTGAAGCGTATGTAACCTGAAGCATATGTAACCTGAGGTACCACTGTATGTGTGTAGATTCCACCTCTGTGAATCTTCTGCACACAGGGCAGTTGCTCCACCACTGAGCTATGGCTCTTTCAGTGACTGAAGTGACAATCTATAATGTAGCCACTGGTTGGCATTTTAACTTGGGGGGGGGGGGCGATTCTTCAGGCCTGGCTTGCTTGCTGTAATGTGGTGACCGTTCCAGAATATAATGAATGCCTGTGGTTTTTTAGGTTTTCTTTTTGTGTGGTACTTGCTAGAAGGCACACCTGCTCCTTTTCTGGAGCAGGTTCAAAAGGTGGATTTTCCCAAAGGGGAGTTTTCAGGTTTGACATTATGTCAGGTGGATTTATGTTGCCATGCACTCATATCTTTTTTACAGGTGCACCAAAGAAAACAAATAAATGATGGGATGTGGGGGCAGAATAGGTCAGCATCTATTTGAATTATTAATTGGCTGTTGAGATACGGTGTGTATATATATATAGAGAGAGAGAGAGACAGAGAGAGAGTGCTCCAGTGTTCTTTTCCTCTGTGTCCTCGTGTAAAACAAAAGTTGAAAACCAACTTCAGGGGTGCTCTGGATCTGCTCTGGGATTTTATGTTTATTTTCCTGAGTGTGCACGAAGTTATGGACATGAGGCAGGAGTTAATAATGCAGGCGAGCTACGCACAGGTGAGCTGCATGCAAGCTGCCGGCCAGCCCTGTGGAGCCTCCTTTTATTGACACAAACTGACGCAAACCAGGCAGATACATTTTGGGCTGTGACCTTTACACATCTTCCGGTCCTGAGATAGTGTGGTGGTACAAAGTTATTTTGGCACCTGTTTTCACCGCGTCATTTCCCCCTTGCACAGTGTATGACGAAGGAGACAAAAGGTCTCAGAGACAAAGGTTACAGACATGTCACCACAGACTACTGAGACCGCAAAAGGTTAGACAGAGGGTACGATGTTCAGACAGCTGTGGCTTGTCTGTGAGGTGGGGTGTGCCCCGCACCCCAAGGTCACGCATGCAGGCAGACTGTGGCTGCCTGCGGGTGGGGAGTGTGCTAACTGCGGACCCCACTGCCCACTCCTTGATCATCCCTACATGTGCAGAATGTCAGGAGGTTTGTGATAAAATCTGGATGCGATGAGAAAGAACAATACTGGTAACTATGGGTATTGCATTGGGACAGGTCCACTTGATAATTTCAGTTCTTCCTGTTTCTCTCTCTCTCTTTTTGCAATCTTAATGCCTCATGAAAATTCATGAGCATTTTAAAATGCAAATTTCTCTTAATATTCATATTTTGTATGCTCCCTTTTTTTACAAAGAAAATTTCCCAAATATAATGCATTTTAATATATTATTTTCTCTCATATATGTAGTTTTGTGCACATTTTGCCCTAATATATGCTGCATGAATTTCAACACATTGCTTGGCTGGTGCACTGCAAAAAGTGGAAAGAACACATAGACATCCAATGAAGCTGAATGCTGGAAGATTCAGGACAGATAAAAAATATATATATTCATGCAGCGCATAGATAAACTATGGAACTCTTTCCTACAGGAGACAGTGATGGCCACCAAGCTAAATGGCTTTAGAAGAGGATTAGACGAATTCTTGGAGGAGAAGGCTGTCAATGGCTACTAGCTGTGCTGGCTATTCTCTGCAGCAATGCTTTGAACGCCAGTTGCTGGAAATCATGGGAGGGCAAAGCGCTCTTGTGCTTGAATCCTGCTTGCAAGTTTTCTGCAGGCATCTGGTTAGCCACTGTGAGAACAAGGAGCTGGACTAGATGGGAAGTTGGCCTAACCTATCAACTTCATGTTATGTTCCTATGGCATCCTTGTGTTGTCTGTGAGCACCCAGGGCACGTGTACCCAGGGTGGAGGCAGGGGCATGGCGTGGAGGGTGAACAAAACCTGCCATGCCAGCACAGCATCTCCGCTGCTGCTGGGCAGGCATGGGGCATGGAGGGTTCATAGGGCCATGTTGTGCTGCTTGCCTGCCTGTGCAGAGGGGAGCCTGGCCAGCTAATGCAGCCCTTGGTGGGTGAACCTCCCTGGTGCTGACCATGCAGCCATTCAGTGAGGGGGGCAGGCAAGGCAGGATGGGGATCCCTGCATAGGGGCACCTCATTTGTGCCCCCTGAAGATTGGGCCCTGGGGCTAGGATCTGCACCCACCCCCACACTAGCCACTGGAGCCACAGAATCCTAAGCTGTTCACCCTGGTGGAATTTGCCATAGGATTGCCATCTTAGTTCAAAAAGCTTACTCAGCTCCATTACTGCTCTAGATATCTTCCCCCCTCCATCTTTGGATTACAGGGGCACCAGCTAGTTTTCTTTGCCAATGTTCTGAGACATAATTCAACCATAAATGCTTTTTTGGGAACTGCTATTCCGTGCAGAACCAAGTTAAAAATGGGGAGGAAACGTTGATGTCAAATTGTTCAGTTTTAATACCACCGGACCTTTTACGTGTTAAATATAGAATTTAGAGATACTGTTGTCAAAGGGCGGGATGTACCTGGCATAATTAGCTTTAAAATTGCCTTCCATTTGTTTCTTTTTATATTGCCTTTTCTGGATTATTGATCACAAGTAGAGATTGCAGAAAAAGAAATATTTTTGAATATTACATTATTTTAAGATGCTGTATTGGGTTCTTTAATGCCTCATTTTACTCCGGCCTCTGATTTATTATTTTTTGAGGTGTCTGTAAATGACCCTTTCACAAAATGTAGTGCCTGGCCCAGATCTGAGAACGGCCCAACTCCAGTGCTTCATCTTCACAGAGAATGATAGTTTAAATATGGAGTGGAAGAATGTGCTTGCTTTACTATAATGTTATTTGACAGAAGAAAGTATCTGTACTGTTTTTGTTTTGTTTTGAAGGAGCAGTCAGCAAAGATTTATTCACAACAATGCAATTTCACAAGATATCAAGAAAATATTTGGAACTCATTGCAGATTCTTCTTTAAAAAAAGAAGGAAAAGGACTGCTTTGGCTGCCTTCAGATGTCTTTTTTTAAAAATATATTTTATTGAAAGTTTTCAGTGAGGAAACAAAGCGAAAGAAAACAAAAACAAACAAAAAATACTTGAAATTGTGATACGATATACGGGTGTATAAGTAACACAAATATTCCAACAAATGTAATATTATTAGCAAGTCATCATACTTTTTATAAATGGATTCCAAATATCATTACATATTCGTTTGTATGCTGCAAGAGTGGTCATGTCTTCTGTGTACGTGACAGCACTCTTGGCCACGGCCCGGTCTGGGAGCGCACACAGGTGTCCAGCAACCCACCTCTGGTGGAGCTGTGGGCACTCTATGCATCAGCAGAGTAACAGCAAGAAGCGAGGCTGTGGAGGCATTAGCATCATGAAAGCTTCCTTTATTTACAAATCAAAACAACAAACATGGCTAGTGTGAGCAGCAGCTTCACACGTCTGCTCTGTCCGAAAGCAACGAACAAAGAGAAAAAAATACAAAAGGACATAGGACGGAACTACAGGGTCTAGTTCCATTCCCACACTCCTGTCACAAAGGAATGTAAACAGTGGATCACGAGATCCGACAGCAATGGAGAATGAAAATACTAACATTCTGTCCATTATTCGAAGGGGGCCATGGTATTATCTTAATCAATATAAGTCTTTTGAAAGAATGGTGTAGAGATTCCATCTATGTTGACACGTTGTCAAACCCCTTATAGTTGGTATATAGATTAAAATAATAGTATCATCCGACAATTTTATTTTTTCCAGCCATAGTGGTATTTACGCATCCTAGGACTTTCCTCAAAAAAAAAAATTAAGTGTAGGATATTGCATAAACATGTTTCAAAGAAGAATTTTCCTTATTAAATCTCCAGGAGCATGTTGTCATAGATAGCCCCTTTCTATACAAACGTAATGGAGTCAAAAAAATTCTAAATAATATTTTTGTTGTATAAAACATAGTTTATAATCTAATGACACATTTGTTACAGAAGCTAAAACCTAGTCCCACTGCTTAGGTAATATAGGACCCTCCAATTCTTTATTCCATAGCTACATTCAGATGTCATGATAAACCATGTATTATGGTGATGGAATTGTGGAAATGAACCTATTGAACCTAGCTTCATGTACTGTTCCTCCCACTCCAGGGCAAGTGTGAGCGAAGTTTGGAAGCTCTCAGTTCTGTTTTTGATTAACCATAGCTTTCTGTGCTGTCCAAAACTGACAAAATGGTGATTGAATTTAAGTTTGGGCTTTTAAAGAAAGAAACAAGAAGTCACCTTCAAGCCACAGTTTACAAAGTTGGTGTGTTTTCAGCAAACCACAATTAAGACCAATCTCAGTTTACTGCTTGGATAGAATACTAAGTTCTTAGGGATAAAGGAGAAATTTTATTCAGTATGCACTTGAAGCCAAATGATCAAATTTGCACTTTCTGAACCTCAGAAACAAACTGAAGCACAGCCTTCGAAATTCACACTTATCCGAATTTTGTGACGCAGTTCTCCACCCAAACAATGTTTACAAAAAATGCACATTTCAGGGGAAAGTCTGCATAAAAATGAAGATATTATTGAAAACAGCATACAATAATGCATTGTATGAGGAGAAACGGCTTTCAAAAATGTGGACATTTGCAAAACTGGACATAAAATGTGTTTATTAGGAATATCAGTTGCTTGGAAACTACAGAATGTGGGGAGGGTGTTCTTGTGCTCAGATCCTGCTTCCACTGGGGCATCTGGTTGGCCACTGTGAGAACAGGATGCCAGACCACATAGGCCATTGTTCTGATCCAGCAGGCTCTTCTTATGTTCTGATGTTCTTGAGGTGGTCAGCCAGAAGCCTATGTGAAGGCTAAAAATAGGACCTGTGTACAACAGAACTCTTCCAACTTGCAATTCTCAGCAACTGGAATTCAGCGGCATACTGCCTCTCACAAAACACACACAAACACAGAGAAAGTATCAGAAGGAAACTGTATATATTATAGCCAGGAGACTCACCAAGGACCTAACTTTCATGCTATGAGAAAACAATTCAAAGATATAGTCACCCAAAATAACCGAAGGCCCAATTCACCTAATGTTTTCTTCGCTAGGAAATTGCAAGTGGAAGCACACAGTTTTGACAACTCTTTGTATTAAAGTGCGTTTGTGAAAGTCGTATGCCGGGGTAAGATTTAATCCCAACACTTCAAAAGATGTCAGCAGTAATAAAGGCAGTATGCAGTATTGGTGAAGGAACTGGGGAACTGGTCTTTCTGCCCTTTTCCGCCTGTGACATGAATCTTTAATGAAAACCACATCATTTTAAACAGTGACAGCATAAATTCTTAATTGCTTTTGGAATGTCATTGAGAAAATGGCAACAAAACCCTCATCTTGTCCCAGGAGTATGTATGAAGTACTGTTAACAATAATTTTAAACACTCAGCAATTAGGAGAAATAGTTAAATGACGTCCTTGTGTTTAAAGTTTTAAATAATTGAAAAGTAAAGGCAGATTCAACATTGGGTGCAGGCCACACAATTGAGGCAGATTTACAGTGCGATCCAAACTCAACAGCCACTAGGATGAGAAAGTTTGGAACACCAGCTAAAGTCCCTCAACCTGACTCAGACAAGGCCATTTTAGCTGAGATTGGGATAAGTCATGAAAAAGGGGTGTTCCAGATTTGTGGTATGGGTGAAATGGGGTATGGGGAGACTAAAAAGGTAAAGGTAAAGGTACCCCTGCCCGTACGGGCCAGTCTTGACAGACTCTGGGGTTGTGTGCCCATCTCACTTAAGAGGCCAGGGGCCAGCGCTGTCCGGAGACACTTCCGGGTCACGGGGCCAGCGTGACAAAGCTGCATCTGGCGAGCCAGCGCAGCACACGGAAACACCGTTTACCTTCCCGCCAGTAAGCGGTCCCTATTTATCTACTTGCACCCGGGGGTGCTTTTGAACTGCTAGGTTGGCAGGTGCTGGGACCGAGCGATGGGAGCGCACCCCGCCGCGGGGATTCGAACCGCCAACCTTTCGATTGGCAAGCCCTAGGCGCTGAGGCTTTTACCCACAGCGCCACCCGCGTCCTATGGGGAGACTAACCCTACTCCAAATTCTGTTCAGCTCAGTCACCTAGCCTAGCAACCGAGTGGAATATACACCAGCATAAGGCTTAATAACTTAGATTACAAATATATTGCAGCTAAAAATCAAACCTCCACCTCTTCTCCATTGCAGCCTTCAATAGCCTCAGGCTGTTTGCTGGAGACAGAGAGTCGCAGTCCATTCTCTTCAATAGCTTGGAACAAAAAGAGCACCCCACCCAAGGTAGATGCCTACAGATTAGCATCTGTATAGACCTGTAATGGGGCACGGGTGGCGCTGTGGGTTAAACCACAGAGCCTAGGACTTGCTGATCAGAAGGTTGGCGGTTCGAATCCCTGCGACAGGGTGAGCTCCCATTGCTCGGTCCCAGCTCCTGCCAACCTAGCAGTTCGAAAGCACGTCAAAGTCCAAGTAGATAAATAGGTACCGCTCCGGCAGGAAGGTAAATGGCGTTTCTGTGCACTACTCTGGTTCACCAGAAGTGGCTTAGTCATGCTGGCGACATGACCCGGAAGCAGTACGCAGGCTCCCTCGGTCAATAAAGTGAGATGAGCGCCGCATCCCCAGAGTCAGTCACGACTGGACCTATTGGTCAGGGGTCCCTTTACCTTTACCTTAGACCTGTAATACTATCTCTTTCATGTGACTGAACCACCAGAGATACAGTCCCATGATATAGCCCCACTAATGATTAACCTGCTAGGCTCTTCTTCAGCTTCAATGGAAATTGCCAGCCATGCTTCACAATATAGTCATATTATATATTTATTTTCCATGTCAATGTACATTACACAATTATACTTAATGCATTATACCAGCACAATGGAAGTCATGCTAGCTTCTTGTAGTTTAGTCTAGCAGATTTTAATGAGAGTTAAATTCATGCTTCGTTCTCTCGGTGAGATTGATGAGACTTAAAGGTGCTTTATTTGGGCGACCGTGTGCCCTAGTTCCTCCCACCCCCATCTAAAGCAACACATGTGTTTGGAAATGTACAAAATTGGGTCAGAAGTTTTCCTTCCTCCAACAGGAGTCCATGGAGCAGAGGAAGACTGACTCCACTGGAGAAAGGAGTTTTAAATGTTTCATATAAATAAGCACATGCCCATGGGCTAATTTTCGATTTCTGTTGCTCTCATTTTTATGTTTTTCCAATCTTAAATTCTTCACATAGGTTTGCATTTATTTATTTATTTATTTAAAAAAGCACTCACGAAAATTCATAAGCTTTTAGTGCAAATATCTCCTAATACACACATGTTCATAGAAAATTTTGGCTAACAAACAAACTTTTGCAAATCAATTTCCCATGATATAATGCATTTCTCCCCATGTTGTTTTCACTAATATATGCATGTCTATCCACACTTTATCGTAATGTATCCATTTATTGTACCTATTTCTTGGCTGGGCAACTGCATTTCATGATTCGGGGAAGTGTGAATTTTGAAGTCTGGCTGTGCTTTGGTTCACGTATTGTTTCGGAAAGTGGGCTGCTGGCATATTAAATCTGATCTACTGATTTGTGACCTCTTTTGTACTTGTTTTATGAACACAATTTTATTGCTGCTTTTATGCTATTTGCCACTCTGGTATATATTTTTTATTAATGTTAACGGTGTGTGTGCATTGGTGGTGACCTCACCGATTGGAGCAGCAATGAATTCCATCAATGCTCCAGGTACACTAACAGAATCCAACATTTCCCTCTGCTTTCCAGGGAAAATTGAGTCGTTCATTCCTACTGCCCCTGCACATATTCAGACCAATTTCAGTATCAGTGCCAACTAATAGAAAGATACATAGATAGATAGAGTTAGATAGATATGATCTGAAGCCAGCGTGATACACATTTACTCACACACAGAGTGCATCCGATTATTTTCCTATTCGCCTAGAACCTCTCACTTTGTCAGCAGTCTTTTAACTATACATCTCTGTCAGGAAAGCTGTTTCTTTAGGCTCATCTAAACATTTGCTTTGGTTCATAGTTTTGTTATAAGAATTATAAGGTCTAAGTTATAAAATAAGTGTTCATAAATGTACCAGGCAAACACATACATAAATATATATGCTGCAGGAGAGCAGTCCTGAAACCATTTTGACTTTCCCAAATTGACCTTAAATGCTTCTCTGCAAGGAGGAAGGAAATGGGAAAAGCCTCCCCATTGTCTCTGTGCTCACAAATCCTGCCTTAAGGGCACATTTGAGTATGAATAGGGTGAGCCTGTGACCTGGACTCAGAAACTAAAGTATTAACCATCACAAAAGAATGGTCAGGCTGCCCAGGCAATCCAGTCAGTGACCATTAACAGGTTTCCTGCCAGACAGGATTCTGCTGTATACATCATGTATGATGTATGAGTTGTCTTGAGCTACAGGGTGGGAATTTCAAAAGTCTATACAGTGGTACCTCTAGATACGAACAGGATTCATTCCGGAGCCCCGTTCGCATCTAGAGGTAAACGTAACTAGTGATGGCGCGTCTGTGCACGCGTGTGTCGCTTTTCGCCGCTTCTGCGCATGCGCATGACATCATTTTGAGCGTCTCCGCATGTGCAAGTGGCGAAACCCAGAAGTAACATGCTCCGTTACGTCCAGATTGCCGAGGAGCGCAACTTGAACGTGCTCAAATCGAAGCATATTTAACCCGAGAGTCCCATGGACTGCAAGAAGATCAAACGTATCCATTCTTAAGGAAATCAGCCCTGAGTGCTCACTGGAAGGACAAATCGTGAAGCTGAGGCTCCAATACTTTGGCCACCTCGTGAGAAGAGAAGACTCACTGGAAAAGACCCTGATGTTGGGAAAGATGGAGGGCACAAGGAGAAGGGGACGACAGAGGATGAGATGGTTGGATGGTGTTCTTGAAGCTACCAGCATGAGTTTGATCAAACTGCGGGAGGCAGTGGAGGGCAGAAGTGCCTGGCGTGCTCTGGTCCATGGGGTCACGAAGAGTCGGACACGACTAAACGACTAAACAACAACAACAAGGACTGTATAAGGGCTTGCACACCTTTGTTCTGGGTTCCTCCCTCCTGCATGTGGTGAGTGAGAACCCTGTTGCAACACTTTAATAAAGATCGGGCTTACTAGCTGCTTTGCTTCTCAGTATTCTCTGGTTGGCCTCTGTTATTTTCTCCTACCGATAGGGAACCCACTTAAGGACTCTATACAGGTTCTTGGATACCCTATAAGGGAAAAAGGGCAGATTTTGTTTACAACAGTTTATATTTTACATTTCCTTGTGTATCACTATACAGTTCCTTTTCTTCTTCCTCTTGCAAGAGCTGCTCACCTGTCTTTTACAGTTAAGAGTTCACCTTGTAGCTGACAAATACACAGGGCTCTTCGAATGCTGCTCCAAAAATATTCTGCCGCCTCCCCCCCGCCCGACCTCCAGATATTGTTCTGTGGGTTCACTACTGGAGCAGGGGAAATCAGAAGCATGTAGAGTACTGGTAGGAGGATTCCCAGCACAATGCATCTGGAATTCAGAAATATCTTGAGCATCTTAGAGGATGCTTAAACAGGATTGGAGAGGCGGAATGTCATAGATATACTGGGGCAAAGGTAGGGAGAGTGAACCTGTCAGTTTCAGTTTCTGACAGTTTCTCATTTTCTCATTTTTCCAGTCTTAAGTTCAGTTCTCCACATGTCCACATCACTTTGATTTTTATAAAGAAGTCCTCCTGAAAAATGTTCAGCAATATCCTAATTTACTGTGTCCAGTCCTGGAAGATGGAGCAAGCTTGTTTTCTCCTGCTCTGGAGGGTAGGACTCGAACCAATGGATTTAAGTTACAGGAAAGGAGATTCCGATGAACAGGAAAACCTTTCTGACACTAAGTGCTGTTCAACAGTAGAAGAGTTAAACAGTAGAACAGAGTCCTTTGGGTGGTGGTGGACTCTCAGCCAGTGTGGTGTAGTGGTTAAGAGCGGTAGTCTCCTAATCTGGGGAACCGGGTTCGTGTCTCCGCTCCTCCACATGCAGCTGCTGGGTGACCTTGGGCCAGTCACACTTCCTTGAAGTCTCTCAGCCCCACTCACCTCACAGAGTGTTTGTTGTGGGGGAGGAAGGGAAAGGAGAATGTTAGCCGCTTTGAGACTCCTTAAAGGGAGTGAAAGGCGGGATATCAAATCCAAACTCTTCTTCTTCTTCTTCTCCATCATTGGAGGTTTTTAAGCAGAGGTTGGAAGGCCATCTGTCATGGATGCTTTAATTGAGATTCCTGCATGGATGCATGAGGATTTGAGTCTTGGTCTCCCTGGTCCTAGTCCAACACTCTAACCACTGCATCACCCTGGCTGCCCAAAGCAGCATGGCCAATAGAATGACAACAACAACGAAGAAGCAGAAGCAGAAGCAGAAGCAGAAGCAGAAGCAGAAGCAGAAGAAGAAGAAGAAGAAGAAGAAGAAGAAGAAGAAGAAGAAGAAGACTTTATTATTTATATCCTGCCCATCTGGCTGGGTTGCCCCCAGCCAATCTGAATAACATCTGCTCTACTGTCTCCATGGCTCAGACAAGAGGCACTGCAGTGGTACCTCAGGTTACAAACACTTCAGGTTACAGACTCCGCTAACCCAGAAATAGTACCTCGGGTTAAGAACTTTGCTTCAGGATGAGAACAGAAATTGTGCTCTGGCGGCGTGGCAGCAGCAGGAGGCCCCATTAGCTAAAGTGGTACCTCAGGTTAAGAACAGTTTCAGGTTAAGAACGGACCTCCAGAATGAATTAAGTTCTTAACCTGAGGCACCACTGTACAACAGAAACTACATGGTATAACTGCTATGTTTTTGGGTTTTTTTATATCACAATTTTGAAACTAGAGTGGGGGGGGGAGTACTATCAGAATTTTCCCAGTGAGGTCAAGGCCAATTGTAACTGCAGCTGTAGCATCTTAGAACTGAGGTTATGTAGTCCACAGAGTCCTTTGGCACTCCCTTCTTATTACCCAACAATGCACAATGCTCCACAATGCATGTAACGATACAAAGCTCTAGAGCAGGGGTGCTGAAACTCTGGTTTAGGGCACCAAATGCTGAGCTCTGGGCCTCTGTTATCTGGCCATCAGGACTCTCCTGTCACTGGCTTTCCTCTGTGCCTTCCTTAAGGGCTTTTGCCTGGCTGGAATGCTTCCATGCACTGTGCTAACACCTCTTGCTTGCCTGGATGGAGGGTGAAGATGTGCCTTTCATGTGCGTAGAAACTTCTAATACTGGCATGGCTCATTCGTAGCTCACTGTACAAAGGAAAGATTCGTATCTGTTGCTTGGTCCAGTTTTGCCTCTGGCCATGCCCACTGCTGGAAGGTTGCACATGAAGCAATGAGGCAAAGCCCTCAGATTGAAGAAGACCCCCCCCCCCACTCTAATGGTCTCTGGATGTAACCCTGGTACTCCATGAACTAGACTTTGCCTTTCTCAGAAGTGCCAGAAGTGCCCTGACATATATATATTTATGATTTTCTACCATTAAAGACCTATTTGCATGACATTTTCAATGTGTATCTGAGCCAAACTGTTACTTGTTACAGTTTCTGGACTCAAATGCATGCCAGCCAGGCTCCTAGTTGTTGTGAATCAGTGCCTCTCCCTTGATTGCTGTTGGCATGTTATCCCGTTATATTTTTAGAGTATAAAGTGAGTGGAGAAGCCAGCTATTCAGGATTAGTTTCTTGAGGCGATGCTGTGCTTAATATTCTCATTCGACAGCAAGGTTCTTTTGGCCATAACAATCACAGATTTATAGGTAATAAAAAACCTGCAATCTGCTTTAATATGCTCGCATCAAAGCTTGGCTGGTTGCCTTCCACTTGCAAGAGGATGACGTAAGAGATTGTTCCTTCTGTCCCTTTTGAAAATTATAACTGCATTGCTCTACTCCCCCTCTTGCTAGCTAAAGTGTTAAGGCAGCTTAGAGGCTTTTGTTAACTAACACTTATGTTCATTAGCACAGACATGCTCACATACAATCCAAAATGTCACTTTTAAAGTGGTGGATAGGGAGAGCTTCAGACTCTGAACAATGGTTCAGTTTTAGAAGAGACCGATCATTGGGGACAGAGCCTTTTGGTTCCACCCATCCCCAGCCTCCTCTCAGGCGTGTTTGCTTGCTTAATAACCAACACTCATCACTGGAAGGAGAAAAATCACTGAAAAATGGAACCATGGTGTCAGAAATGCATATAGTGCTCCATTGTACTATCAAATTTTAATGGTCTCATTCGCAGTAAATTGACAGTCCCAAGGCCAGAGAGTTAATATTGTTGCATGCCACCCCAGTCTCCGAGTGGTGTGAGATTTCAGGGGTTCCAGGGTTCATATTTTCTTTTTCTGGAATGAGGCACAGTGGCGACTGTGGTTTCTTTCTACATATATACTACCTATGAGGGGGTTCATAGCATTAACCCCATAAAGGGTCTTGTTTCTCCCACAGCCACAGCTATTAACTGAGGGAGAGCGGAAAGGCCCTCACCCATTTGCCATCTCCCAGAATCCCCCTTAATGGCTCATCACCCAGGCCATCACTACCCAGGCCAATCAAGCTTGGCTTGATTAGATTTTATCACTAGCTGGATCCAGGGATTAGAGGGGTCTGGCACCTCAAAGCTCACAACACTATGCAGATAATTCTCCTCTGCCTCTTTAATAAGAACTAAAGGGGATAAGCACAAACTGGAAGAAATTAACACCAGATAAGTAACTAGTAAACTCGTATATGACGCCATTGTTAAAACATCTGCATTGGCTGCCCATCTGCTACTTGGCCAGGTCCAAGTCTTTGTATTAATGTACAAGGCTCTGAACAACTTAGTCCCAGGATATGTTAGGGACCAACTGAACCCTTATGTCCCAGGGCAACCACTGAGATCATTGGTAGGAATTTCACTGGTGGCAGGGGCAACCCAGTCAGATGGGCAGGGATTCTTTCCTAATCCCACTCCTTTTGGGGGCACTCCCAGCTACCCCTCCATGTCCTCTTGTTTAAAGAGCTGGGTATCAATTTTGCATTGACATTTCTTCTAAAATAATTGTTTTGCATTGTTACAAAACACATATAAAAGTCGTTGCATAAGGAAATTACAGTCATTATATATTTTTAAAAAGGCCTTTAAACAAGTAACTTGCTCCCAGCCTGCCATGACAAATCTCAGGCAACCCATATAGCTCTATTAGCATAGTACAGTCATTCCTCTTGTCTTGAAGAAGTTATCTTGACCATCATATTTCATTTTTCACTCTGCAGGTTCTCTCAGAAGGTCATTCCATAAGTGTCTGTGAGTGGGAGGAGGATTCTTTGAATGTTATTTGCTTTTTATGTACTGAAGAAAGCAATGCCAGTTGTTTACAAACTTGTCAGAGTTTTTCTTTCTGTTATTTGATTTACAATACTGCATTTGTTTTTGTTTTAAATTAAATCTGCAAAAAATACTTTTTGTAACCATTGCATTAAATAAAGATTATTTGTAGATTTCCATTTTTGGCTGCTACATAGGCGAACTGACAGGTGTACATTATTTCACAGAAACAGTTGCACATGTGTAGAGACAATCTTGTATCAAAATCAGAAGATGTGAGGAGACACCTGTCAGCAGAAACATGAAGAGCTCCATAGCTCCCACACTAGTAGCACCAAAGAGTCCTAAAGGTTAATTGTATTGGAATAAATCAGGGAAGTCCACTCCCTATAGACTGCGATCTACTCACAGTATAAAAAAAACTGGCAGTGATCTACCCATTGTCATAAAAAGACTGGCAGTGATCAGTGGCGTAGCGTGGGTTGTCAGCACCCGGGGCAAGGCAAGTAATTTGCGCCCCCTAACCCGTGGATTTGCGCCCCGTAACCCGTGGATTTGCGCCCCCTAACCTGTGGATTTGCCCTAACCCCAGATGTTGCGCCCGGTGCGGCCGCCCCCCCCTGCACCTCCCACGCTACGCCACTGGCAGTGATCTACCAAAAGTTGCTGAGTTTTTTTTAGGAAGATAAGTTGTGAAGCTTGAGCTTTTTTTAGGAAGCCAAAGTTGGTTTGTTGGTTGGTTTTGTGGTTTTTTTGTTTTTGCTTTTTTGTAAAGAGATTGCTGTGGGGCCAGAGTTCAACCAGGATCTACCAGGAACACCCTGCGATCTACCTCTTGGACATGCCTGGAATAAATGATAGAATTTCCATCACATAGTACAAAAATGTCCCAGATCTTCTAAGTCTTCGGAAATCTTTATATTGTGAGATATCTTTTCTGTGAGACCCAGGCTCCACGCACCATACACCACAAAGATACTTGCAGGCTCTGCAAAGTCTCCCATTTCTGCACTATGAACATCTTAGCTAAGTTTGTTGTTTCCTACTTGTGTGTGCTTTTCACTTATCTTCATCTCTCTCTCTCTCTCTCTCTCTCTCTCTCTCTCTCTCTCTTCATGTGCCAGAGAGCAGTTCTCTGCTTGTGTGCCCCGCAAGAGAGAGTTGAACCTAATGACCTTATTTGCAGAAGGCAGGACAGAAGTTGGGAAGGGATGGGTGGGGAAACTGAAGGAAAATGTGAAAAAAGAAAGAAAAGATGACTACTGGAGATCTGACATAAAGGTGCCCGGTTGGCTGCTTTAAATCCTGTCGAGCTAATTAAATGCAGCATCTCTAGAAATGAAGAGCTGGAAAGGGACTAAGCAGTCAGTTGCGATCACTGCATGTGTCACTAAGGATTAGGACTCTGCCCTTTGCTCAGAGGCAATGGAAGAAGAAAATATTGTTCTTGTGAGATGCAAACTGGGAGAAGGGGCACAGAAAAGGCATCTATTGAGCTACATGGCAAGAGATGAAGTGTGTGATTTTCATAATGGCCCTTGAGAGAAAATAGTTAGAGGTATGTGGATTGGGTATATGTGTGGAAGTTGGTCTGAATGACCTTTCAAGAATTCCTCTACCTTCAAGCCCTGTGACTGAGATGGCTAAAGAGAGAGTGAAAGAGATTTTCACCCAGTGAAATAGATGGCTAAAGAGGTCAAGCATTTATGAGATGCTTAGCCTGGCAAATTCCCTTTTGTTGTACAGGTTGTTGCTGTTGTTGTTAGAGCAAATGCTTGGAGGTCCTTCTGGAAGAGAGTTTTCCTCCCCACCGCCAACTGGAAGTGATGTCACTGAGGTGCCTGCCATGTGGGAAAAAATGATGGACAGCCAGAACCAAGTCTGAAAAAATACACAGTGCAATGACATGGGGGGGGGGGGTCCCCCTAGAACTCTGACGGGAGTGATATTTGTTGGCATTAATCCTACACTCAGTCTGTCTATATTTGCAAAGAAAGTAATATATTGCAAAAACACAATAAGTCTCCAGTGTCTTCATTTCAAGCAAGCCAACCCAGAGTATATGCAGGAAATCTGGAAACCTCTCACTGCTCAGAGATTGTAGTGCAGATCATTACATATGCAGTGTAAGAATTGCCATGCTGGATCAGGATAAGGGTGCACCCATTCTGTCTCCAGCTGGGGCCATGAAAATCTCTTGAGGAATCTTACACGTAAGCAGTTTCTCTCTTTGGTTAGAACTGGGGACAAGCTGGATTTCCCCTTAGCCAATACTCAAGCCAGTTTCAAACCTGACTTGAACCTAGACAACCACTGACAAATCTGAAATCTCTAGTAGGATCATGATCAATGCATACATAATAGGAAGAATCATTGGGTTGTCTCTAAACTTATTATAAGTAGTCACCTTTATTCAAAATAACTATAGCTCTATCTTTAGCAGCAGGTTTTAAAACAATATTGTAATTACGCCTAACTGTTTCAGCACCAATCTTTTTCTCAAAGTGCAATTATAATAAACCCTTTTGTGTTTTTTTCCTGCTTCAGAGATGTCTTTTAACACCATCTTTTTGAAAGCATGAAAATTAAGAGTTTTGAATGACTGGACTGAGGACTAATTGGGACATAGTTGAAAAATACTTAGTGGTTGGAACAGCTCTATAAGTAGCTGCCAAGGAGTGTGGTGGAGTCTCCTTCTTTGGAGGTCTTTAAGCAGAGGCTTGACAACCATATGTCAGGAGTGCTCTGATGGTGTTTCCTGCTTGGCAGGGGGTTGGACTCAATGGCCCTTGTGGTCTATTCCAACTCTATGATTCTATGATTCTAGTTGTTCCAGAGTATTATTGTCCATTTCCCTTTCTGTATAATTGTGCATTTCACTTTTTAATGTTTCTTTTTTAGTACTTTACAAACATATTTGTGGGTCTTATGGCTGATGGTGTTGGGTACATAGGGAATCTTATTCCATATTGTACCAAATCCTAAAAGTAAAGAATGCTTGATCAATGTTGCTGAACCAGAACTCCCATCAAACTTTGCAAACAGGGCCAATAGCCAGGGATGATGGGATCTGAAGTTCAGTAACACCTGGATGGCCAAAGCTTCCCTGCAGCTGGTTTACTGTGATATTGTCAAAAGTTGTTATGTGATATCTCTCTCCCCACCTCCCCACCACCGCCGCTTGCAAGAAAAATTATCCCAAGAGCATGCCCTCCAACATTTCTCTGATGAAAACAGGGACATCCTATTCAATAATAATAGTTGTTGTTATTGTTATTGTTGTTTTATTTATTGATACCTTGCATTTGTTTTATTATTTATACCTTGCCTATCTGGCTGGGTAGCCCCAGCCACTCTGGATGGCTTCCAACATATATAAAAACATAATAAATCATTAAACATAAAAATCTTCCCTATACAGGGCTTCAGATGTTTTCTAAAGGCTGTATATGTACTTATCTCCTTAGCTCGAGGGCTGCACAACTCCATACCCTCCAACACTTCTAAGATAAAAATGTGGATGTCCTAAGGAAAAGTGGGGCATTCCAGGATCCATTCAGAAACTGGGATGGATTCTGTAAATCCGGGACTATCCCTGGAAAATAGGGTCAGCAAGAGAGAGGGAGGATGAGGAAGATCAGCATGGCCCAAACCATCAGCTACAGAACAAGCAGCAGCAGAAAGTCTTATTTTCTCCTTCCCTCCTAGCAAGCACACTGCTCCAGCTGTCAGTTCAAGTTGTGTGGTGACTGCAGTGTCAAGGAGAAGGATGTTTGGTCAGAGGTCCAACAGTTATAGGCACATTGTCCTTCCCACTTCCTGTCAGGAAGAGCTCCATGGCAAAGGGAAGATGAGGGCATGACGGCCTCCTCCTGTTGTTTATTGGCTGTTGTGCATTTTGAGGTTTCTTCACATTTTCTTTTGCAGTCTTTGTTCTGCTACTGCCGAGCTTTAAAATGAATTATGCAAATTGGAGCTTAATTGGAAATTTTAGCTATTTGCATAGTTGCATAATTTGTTTTATAGTGCGCATGTGCGTGCGTGTAGAAGAGGGAATTTTGTATTTTTGAGGGAGTGGGCAAGGAAAGTGTAATGTTGGGGATGAAGAATGGAGAACCATGTTTTACAGCATCAACCCTAACAGTGGAGAGCAGCTATTGGGCTCTACTTTAGGAAGCAAACTTATCTCTGGTCTGTCTTCACTCATCCTATCCTGTAGGAGTCATTTTGTGTTATGCCATACCCCCATGAGAGCCGCCTTCTGAGTGGCACCACAGCAGTTCCAAATGGGCCTACTGTCCCTGCTGGGCTGCGCTGAGACTGCTGCCTTGGTGGCCAGCAATCTAACACTGTGCTGCAGCATGAAGGGGCTGCAGTTTGAAGATTGTGGGGAAAGCTGGTAGATCAGGCCAGCGGCCCATCTAGTCCAGCAGCCTGTTCTCACAGTGGCCAGCCAAATGCCCAAGTGGAAAGCCCAAAAGCAGGACCTGAGTGCAACAGCATCCCTCTGCACCCAGGTGCTCCCTAGCACCTGACATGCCCAAGCATTACTGCCTCCCAACAATGGAGGCAGACCATAGCCATCATGGCTGGCAGCCATTGATAGCTTATCCTCCACGAATTTGTCCAATCCTCTATAAGCTGGTTTCTGTGGGTCAGTTACTTTGTGTTTCCCTTGTTGTAATGTCAATCCAGAAGAGTTTGTTTTTCTTACTGCGATCTGGACTTAACAACTGGAGGCTAGACTCTGCTGAGACTCAGAAGGCCTACGCTGCTCTGAAGGGCACTATCTTGGCTTTGAGCCCTGGAAGACCTGCTCTCTCCTTGGCAGGACTTTTCCACCTGGCTTGGGCACTGACTGACTTCAGCTATGAAAGGTGAGACTCTTGGGTTGGGGAATTGTTTAGGGGGGTTGTGGTTGGGGGTTATTATTGCTGTTACTGATATTATTTATTGTATATTTCTTTTTAGATCTTACAATGATTTAATGGGGAAATCATTCACTTTGGTTGTGTACTTTTTGATGCGTTTTATTTATTGTTTATGACTATTTCATTATGTTTGTAATCATGGAAATTGTTTTCATATTGTGAGCTACCTTGAGCATAGTTTTAACTATGGAAAGGCACCATCCAAATAAAAGGAGGTATGTTTGTATCAGGCCTGACATACCAAGAGTCTTCCAGAAAATTAAGGAGACCTCAGTGGAACTTGCCTCTCTACTCATGAAGAAAGGATTTGGGGGGCCCAGGTACCTTCTCAGTGACTGTTGCTCAAATGAGAGGGTGGAATGACATGGGTGGAAGACCTCCGTGACAGATTGAAAACATTGAAAAAGTAAATTAGGAATCTGCTCTTTAAAACAACAACAACAGTGCAGGACTTAAAGGACTTTAAGTAGCACATTTTCCCCTTGCAGCTTTATCATTTCTAAAACAGCTATATCTCCAAGTTGTGGGGGGGAAATCAATGGAACTTTCTTTCAAGAGAGGAAAGGGACAATTTGTTGCCATAGCAAAGGCTTTTTCAAGGTAACTATTTTGCTTCATGACAGTACAAAGTCCTAAATGTCAAGTGTTCCTTGTTAAGGGAAGGATTGTGGCATTGCCGCATAACGCATCAGCCCATGTGCAGTGTTTTCCAGATGCTGGTTGTCTTGTTATTGAATGGATTTTCACCCTTGTGTTTGTGAGATGGTTTTCCAAGCCGAATAATACTTTTTGTTGCCACTGTGTTTCTAGGACCTCTGTCCTTACCACACTTACTAGAGAATGGGGAATGTTGCACTAGTTTTCCTGATTGAAACGCTACTGCTTTTGTATTATTTTCCAATGTTCCTTCCACAATACAGTACTTGTTTTGGAACTGCGGCATTTTTACTGAAAATCCAGTGTGTTGCCCTAAATTTCAGTTACACCAGTGGGTGCGATGTGACACAACAACAACAAGCATCGTTGGACAATGTCACTACTCTGCCACCCTTTCCACATGTGTGCTTCTGTTACCTCATGATTCTGCCATGAAAACAGCAGGAAACAACTGTATGGCACCCCAAATTTCATCATTTTACTCTGGTGATTTTCTAGGTTAAGGAGGCTATGAATTGATTTTTTTAAAAAATGGAATTAAAGTATTAAGCATGCACTATATTCCATTTGTTTTCCAGAAGTAGCTTTTACATTGCGTGAAAGCACAAATATAATGTGGAAATGAACAGTTAGGAAAAAACAGGGAATTGAAATTAACTGCAGTGTGAAGGCAGCCTATGGCCCATTAAATTCTGACAGATTTACTTCCAAGTAAACCTGTTTAGACTTGTGCTGTAAAAGCACCCTCCCACAACCTGAGCTTTGGCCAACAACTCCCATCACTTCTGACAACTGGGCAAGTTGAGGTTCACATTTCTACTCAGTGCAGTCAACAAAGCAAGTTCAGCATCCTGTTTTACACAATGGCCAGCACTATTTCTCTGTGAAGCCCACAAGCAGGTCACAAGCACAATATCCTTCTCCCATTGCTGTCTTTCAGCAGCTGACACCCTGAAGCAAACTGTCTCTGATCCATGCTGGATAGGCTGGTGGAACTTGTAGTCCACAAAATATGGAGGCTACCCCAAATGTATCATGGACATCCAATGAAGCTGAATGTGGGAAGAAATGACTTCTTGACACAGTGCATAGTTAAATTATGGAATTCATGCCCCCAGGAGGTAGTACAGTGGTACCTCGGGTTACAGACGCTTCAGGTTATGATTTTTCAGGTTGTGCACCGCACTGAACCCGGATGTACTGGAACGGGTTACTTCCGGGTTTCGGCACTTGTGCATGTGCAGAAGTGCTAAACTGTGCTTTGCGCATGCACAGAAGTGCCGAATCATGACCCATGCATGTGCAGACTGCGGGTTGTGAACGCTGGGGGTTGCGAACATGCCTCCCACATGGATCATGTTCGCAACCCGAGGTTCCACTGTAATTGCTACCAACCTGCAAGGCTTTAAAAGAGGATTGGATAAATTCATGGAGGACACTATCATGATAGCTATGTTCAGCCCCACAGTTAGAGGCAGTAATGCTTCTGAATATCAGTTGCTAGAAACCACAGGAAGGGAATGTGTTTTGGTTCTTGTTTGCTAGTTTCCTACAGACATCTGCTTGGCCACTGTGAGAACAGGATGCTGGACAAGATGGGTTATTATACTGATACAGCAGGCTCCTCTTATGCTCTTATGAATAGGAAAAGGCAGACATTCTGCCTGTCTAGCCATGGTGTCCCCCCCTGGTCATAATCTGGGTAGAAGATGGCTCTGTAAATGTTATAGCCCTAATTGGAATGCCTTTTGAAATCTTCTTCTAAAAGCCATTAGCTCTGTTCTTCAGGATATGACCACAGACTGCTTTGTCTTCTACATTTTGCTGTCTCCTTTTAACAATGCAGCCAACTTCATTAATGCAACGAGGTTAGTGCATGATATTTGAAAACCCTCCTCCTTAATTGTCATTAATTGCAGAACTTTATATGCAAATACTTCTCCCAGAAGTGTTTGCAATCATTGGTGTCCTATTTAGGAAGTAGGTCAGCGACTCTTATTATGCTGCAAGAGTTGATTTATTTCCTAGATATTTTCATTTATGAAAAGCCTTTTGGAGAAAAGTGACTTTGATTATTGAAACATGACCTGCAGACAGATCACTTCAACACTGTGGTACACTGTCCCTCTTCTGCTTCGAAGAACATCACATTTGCATTCCCCAAATTAATGCTTTTGTCAACCTTAGAACTGCGAATCCCGATGGATTTCATTAACAAGTTTCCTAGCCTCGTACAGCTCTGCATCTCAGCAGAGACATAGAAACTGCCACCTGAAAATAAATGCTCACTGAAGAGGGGTGGGGGAAGCTCTCAAAATATTGATTAAAGGTATGCTGGATGTCTACAGAATATTGACCTAATGTGCAGGGTAAATTGAATATGGAGGCTGTCAGTTTTGTTTGCGTGGCTGCCCCCTGTGGTGAGCTATTGGAACTATTCTCAGGCTTTAAACTTGGCCCACTCATTCAGGCTAGCCATCTGGGTTTTCTATTGGAACTGGGCCTTTGACTTGGTGAGAAAGGTGTTACTGGTTCCACTTCATTTATTGGCTCTGCCTCAGCTCTCTGTTCTGAGCTCCTGGAATATTTTTTTTTAAGCCTCAAATTCCTATGGCTCAACATGGATACCATGACAGCTAAATGGTGCTGGAATGGAAAACTTCACTTTGCCTCCTGAGAAGAAGTCAATGGCTCATCTTTCCAAATCTATTAGAATTATTCAGTTATCCCTGCAAAACCCTACTCCTAGCCACATCCACAGCATATTTTTGAAGCACTATTAAACCACCATTAAACAGTCATGACTTCCCCCAAGGAATTATGGGAGATGTAGTTTGTTAAGGGTGCTGAAAGTTCTTAGGAGGAACTTTCCTATTCCATGTAGTGAACTACCGCTGTGAAGAGGAATCCAATATCCCATGTCTGGGCAAGGTACTGGAGCACTTGGTGGTATCTCAGCTCCAGGGGTTCTTGGAGGAGATGGTTTATCTAGGTCCATTTCAATCTGGTTTCAGGCCTGGTTATGGAAAAGAGAAAGCTTTGGTTGTCTTAGTGAATGACTTACACCAGGAACTGGACAGGGGGAGTGCGTCCCTGCTGATTCTGCTAAACCTCTTGGAGGCTTTCAGTACCATTGATCATGTGGTATCTTTCTGGATCGCCTTGATAGGATGGGACTTGGAGACACTGTTTTACAGTAGCTCTGTTACTTCCTCGAGGGGCAAACCTAGAAGGTGATGCTGGGGAACTCCTGTTCAATGCCATGGTTATTGGCTTGTGGATTCTGCTCTCATGGCATTCAACTTTTACATGAAACAGCTGGGAGAGTTTATCTGGAGTTTTGGGGTCACTGACCTGCTGATGACACCCAGCTCTGTTTCTCCTTTCCACCGAAATCCAAGGAAGCTGTCTTGGTTTTAAACAGTGGTTTGTCATCAGTAATGGACTGGATGAGGGTGAATAAATTGAAACTTAATCTAGACAAGACATAGGTGATCTTGGTCAGTCAGAAGACAGAGCAGGAAAACAGGGATTCCACAATGTTCTGTATGGGGTAATACTTCCCATAAAGGCATAAGGATGTCTAAGTTTCTGCAGTGGCATTTGCAGAGTTAATGCTAGTGCGTTAGCTGCAGCCATTCCTTGAGATGCCTGATTTGCCCACAGTGACACCAACTTAGTTATACCCTGTTTGGATTACTGTAACATGCTCTATGTGGGGCTGTCTTTGGAATGTGCTCAGAAACTTCAACTGACTCAAAGAGCTGCAGCGAGATTGCTGACTAGGTCTGGTTATAGGGAGCAGACATCTCCCTTGTTTCAACAGCTCCACTGGTCTTCTCGGTACTGGTCTGTTTCTGGGCACAATTCCAAGTTATCACGTATAAAGCCATACATGGCTTAGGTCCAAGTTTTCTGAAATGATATATTCCCTCATACAAACTTGCCCAGGTTTTGAGATCTTTGGAGTAGGCTGCTCACAGACCACTCTGGAACTCCCTCCCTAGAGAAGCTAGACTGGCTCCCATCTTATGCGTCATCCAGCAGATGAAGACTTTCTTCTTCCAACAGGCTTTGGGGAACTCGCCGCTTTTAATGAAAGGGCTTTTAATATCATGCTGTTTTATGGCAATTATTTGTATGGTTTAATATATATATATATATATATATATGCGTATCATTTTGTTCTATCAGTCTTTAATTGATTTTTAATGATTCCCCCCTCTATGTTTTCATGGTTCTCATTTTTATAAGCCACCTTTAATCCTCTTGAGGAAAAAGGTGGGGTATAAATAAATTAATAGCAGTAGTAGTGTTAGTTATCCTGTGAACCACCCTGAGACCTGCAGGTATAGGGCGGTTTACAAATTTAATAAATAGTAGTAGTTAAACCACTCTGGGAATTGTAGCTTTAAATGCATGGTGTAAATGTGACCCTTCTCAGAGTAGACTATTGTAGAAATCAATAGACATGGCTACCTCGGACCCATTAATTTCAATAGGCCTACTCTGGGTACAACTTCATTTCATATAACCCAATATTTTTTGGTTTGCTTAATGAGAAGGGCCTTTGTTTTACTTCCTTTTAAAAAAAGTCTGCCCAAGGCACAGCAACACCGTTCCTAACCAATGCATGGCAATGCATCTCTTTCCCTTCCCCATAACTTGGACTTTCATGGCTCAGGACAGCCTGGTTTCTAAAGATGAAGATTTCCCCTATGGGGGATCTTAAAATTAAAAGCCGACCAGGCCCAGCAGCGAGACATGTCGAAAACAGTGGCTACTGTGGAGCCTGAATGCATTGAGATGGTGGGTGGGAGTGTTGCAAAAGAAGTTGAGGATAACAAATCTCTGCAAAACGTAGAAGAGATAAGGTCCAGTGTTCAGTCAGTCAATATGCAAGTACAAGAATGGAGATTATGTGTCCCCCTACTTGTCTGTGGGAGACGGAGAGAGCAAGAGAGAAAGGGGGGGGTGGCGGGAGAGAGAGCGATGCATGAATGACTGGAAGCAAAGTCTCCTAAGTGACACAGAAGTTGAGTGTATATGGCAAGGCCCTTGCCCAGATGCCAGGCAGCATCAGGCCACTGGCAGAAGTGGTGTGGCAGGCTGACAGGAGCAGTTCAGATGTAGGCAGGTTCTTCCAGGGGAAAGCCCGGAGGGGGCATTGGCTTTGTCAGCTGTGTCCATGAACTCCTGTAATAGAACAGCCAGCTAGAACTAAGGCTGCCCAGATGATACGCGGGGCACAGATAAGTGCTCTTCTGTGCATGGGTTGGAAGAGGACTGTCACCTGTATTCTCCCCTGGATGCAGCCCTCATGTCCCTTCCACACTCTTAGCCTAGCAGAGCTGACACCAGTTTTGGTGAAAGGAGGACTATAAGCTTTGTTTCTTAAGTTTCATTCCACCTTTCCTCCAAAGTGTTCAGACCAGCATATATTGGTCTCCCTTATCCTTGTAAAAAACAACAACCCTGTGAGGTAACCCAAGGTCACACAGTGGCTTTTCTAGGTGTGTGGGGATTTGAACACGGCTCTGTCTAATCTCATTCTGATTCTTTTACTGCTGCATTGATTTCCAGAAGACCTAAGCATAATACACCAATTCTGACTTCACTACACTGGCTACCTTTTAGTTCGCAGGCTCAATTCAGTTGGTTTTGACTTATACAGCCATATATGGCTTGAGACCCCAGTACCTCAAGGATTAGCTCTCTCCTTGCCAGACCTTGCCATGTCCAGCAGAGATCCTTCTCCATGTCCCTCACCCAAGGGATGATCAGAAGGTGAGTGTGGCTTGGACAAAATGGCCTTGTGCATTGAAAATGGTTAAGACCCCTATTCACAGAGCTACAGTTCCCAGAAAGAAAATCTAAGGAGCATACCCAACAAAAATCCAGACTGGAGTCCCTAAGATGGTTGGATGGCACCTTGTACACCTCCTTCTGGCAACTTCTGCAGCCAAGCTGGTGCCAAATGTTTTGCTCTGCTTTTTCTCTGGACCACATCAGCAAGGCTGAGAGGGGAGTCTTGTCGTCTGGGCAGCCCAAGACCTCCATTCACACTGCTCAGGCTTGTGCCCCAGGGAGGTCTCTTCGGTTCTGCTAATGCAGTCATTTGACTTCACCCCTGGAGGCACACTCCATTGTCTCTCAAATCAGAAGGATGTCCACAATGAGAATCCCCAGCATGGTTTAACAATCAATCCCTTTTCCCAGGGAACTCTTGAGTATTGAAGCTCTGTGAGGGAAATTTCACACCACTTAACTGTGATAGAGAATGTCTAGAGCTCAGTGGTAAAGCCTCTACATTGTAGGCAGAAGGTCCCAGGTTCAATCTGCCACATCTCCAGGTAGGGCTGGGAATGTTCGTTTCCAAAAAACCCTGGAGAGCCACCGCCAGCAGGCAGTACAAAAGTAGATGGACCAGTGGTCTGATTCAATATAAGCCAGCTTCCCATGTTCAGTTGTCCAGTTCAGCAATGTCTGGGAGAGCAAAACGGACCGGTTCACTGTTTTTTGTGAAGCAACAACAAGGGAAATAAAAACCTTCCTTTTGCCCAAAGCCTAAGTGGTCATGAACACCTTGGAACAAGAGTCATTTGGCTTTTAGGAATATGTACAAGAAAAAGGGGGCTTTTGTACTGAAGCAACCACATTAGTGATGATTCCAACCACCCATTGGGAGCTGCAATGGTGTTGGTCACAAGAAAGCTATGACAAGGTAGATGCACATCCTGCATGTGCAAAGATTAACATATACCCTTCTCCTTTTGGGCATATTGATTTTGCTCTCGTATATCATTCAATGCAATCACTTTGCTGCAAGTGGGCAATAAAATTAGACAAGGGGGAAGGGGGACTGCCAGTTATAGATGACTGGAGAGGCCTTTATGATAAACGCCCCAAATTTGGCACTTGGGGAGTAGGACAGCAAGGTCATCTCCTGCCCTGTGAGTGTTTAAAAAACCACTCATAGATTGAATACACCCTGCCCCCTGGAAAATGTTTGGGTTTGTGTCATATAAACCTTTTTCATTAACTGCAGAAAGCTGAATCTTGTCTACCAACTATTTCAATCAGGAAGTGGTGTGCTGTGAATTGCGATTTATTACGCCCCAAGGGGTGGAAGGTCAAAGTAATGTTCTCCTTTTGTAACACAGCACAGCCGAAGAATAATTATTCCATAATCTGAACTACTTGGATTACTCTGGGTGTCATTAGGCTCTAGTTGAGTACACCAACACAAGGTTAGCTTGGCTTGTCATGGCTTTGTTGTCATTCACACCTCCAGGTTATCAAATCCCCCTCCCCCATGAATACATTCCAATCTTCCACACCAAATGTTTGTAATGCTTAATGAAAAGAATAAAATATCATTTAAGAAATGTTAGAGTTACTCCTAAGTCAATTCTGCAGCTGGCCAACTTCCAAGAGCCTTTGCTTTTGGTGTGGAAAAATGCCAACACACTTTGACAAATGTAAAGCAACCACTGTCTGGAATGTTGAACAATCACTGCAAACTCTTGTGCCATCAATATACTGACCAGCTTCCTTTCGGGGATGGGCCACCAATAAAAATCTTTCTGTGCATCTCCCTATAGCTTGCAAAAGTTTTGCTGTAAGAGGTGTGAAAGTTCTCAGGTACATTTTTGCTAACCTTTTTATTGAATAGACATTTCCCAACTTTCTTTGCAGATTAAATTTGGAGACAGCTTAGATCAGGGGTCTGCAACCCGCGGCTCTGGAGCCACATGTGGCTCTTTTACACCTTTGCCGCGGCTCCGGGGCGGATACTAACGAGGGGAGGAGGTGCATTGTGCGCCCTGCACTCCCCACTGTGGCGGGCGCTGTACTGGCTGTGACGTCACATGGGGGCGGTGCGTGTGTTAGTCACGCACTGTCCCGACGTCACCTTCCCACCCGCTGTCAGATCGGACATTAAGGTAAGAAACAATATATGCAGTGTTATATTTGTTTTAAATGTCGCAATGGTTTTGCGGCTCCCAGTTTTTTTCCCTTCGGAAACGGGTCCAAGTGGCTCTTTTTGTCTTAAAGGTTGCAGACCCCTGGCTTAGATATATAGGGTAGGACAGTGCTTTTATTCTAGAAAAAATGGGTACTGGTACTCACCATGAAGTTGTTACAGTAAGTGCCACACCAGTGCTTTTCTTCTAGAAAAAGGGTGCCGGAGCTGCATCCCCTTAAGTACTCCCCCCCCCCAAAAGCACTGGGGTAGGACTGCAGCTCAGGAGACCTACTTTGCATCCCAGGTTGAATCCCCACATCTGTGGGTGGGGCTGGGAAAGGCTAGAGACCTACTGCCAGTGAGTGGAGACAATATGGATCTAGATAGGCCAATAGTCTGACTTTGTTTCCTATATAAAACCCATTACAAACATGTTTAATACTCCTAGTTCCCATGCATATTTTGCTTAAAGACATTCCTTCAAAAGTCCATCCAAAAGATTCATTTTAGGCACAATTTGATAGTAACTCTACTTTTCCAGTGGAAAAAAAACCTGGGCATAGTCACTCTGTCTCTGTAAACCTATTCTGGGTGTTAATGGCCTTTAGGCTGACATTAAACCCTTGTTGGTATTCTTTGCACACTTGATTTGGCTGCTTCCGCATGAATGCCCAAAAATTGAAAGTTGGTGTCCTGGAACTTCGGAGACTTCAGACTTCTTGCACGCTATGGTCTCTCCACAAATCTATCGCCTGATGAATAATACTCTTAAGCTGGAAATAATAGTTTCAAAACATGATTGATTTTACAATGGATTTCTGAGTGAGTGGAAGATTTACTTGAAAAATGATGGCACCAAATGTTTTCATGAAACATTATTTCGTCTGCCATCATAAGTTAATTAAAGAAATATATATATATATTTGCAAGGCTTTAGTGGTGACTTTTTTCTTGCTGAGCCCCCCCCCCCCTTTATGTGGTCATCACTCACCTGCCCTATTTTTAAGCAGAAAAATGGAGCGGCTTTGTTAGACAGCTATTGTGTTGGAGGATGTGCTTGATCCACAGAGAGAGTGACTTTGCGCTCAATGCTTGCACTGGTTGCTTAATCTTCCTTTCATTTTAAAACAGAGGTGCATGAGGAGATGAATAAAGCTGTCATTGAAGAGTAGGGAACCTGTCAGTAATATTCATACACTTTTCAGCTTGCAAGATGAAGTTCCTTTAAAGAGCACCTCAAACTTCCTGCCATCGCCAGAGACACTGAGGATAACTCACGATACAGCCAGGTTGGTTGTTATAGAAGCAGATCTTGGGGTAGTTGCTCAAGAGCATTGCTGTCAGCTGATGGGAGCTGCAGCTGGGTGTGCAATAAATATCACCAGGTGTGGTGTTGGCACCCATAATGGCCACTTACCATCTTTGAGGGTGAGTGGCAGTTGTGTCCCGATATGGCGCTTCGTCCCCTCTTGGACACAATGCGCCATCTTTGTTTGCCGGCTGCCTCCTTTGGCTGCCACGGAGGCCCATGGTTTCCTGCCAAAACCCGTTAATTCAAATGGGCCAATCTATTGCGGCCCTGGGGTGGGGCAGGGGGTGGGGCATGGCAAGCAGACCTGGGGGAGGCAGTCTTCCCTCAGGTCTGCCCACCACCTATTTAACCGCCCCCCCCCCCGAGTGCAGCACCCAGTCAGCTGGGGGCATCACCCACTCTTCCCACCCCATCATTAATAGCTGATTACTGCTCTAACCGTTTCTTTTCAGCTAGCCAAGCTTTGGTGTGGTCTTTTGATGGTTGCCGCATTCAGAGCCAGGAAGGAATCTCCCCTGCTCTGCAGGTTTCTCCTTCCCCATAGCACTAGTCGCAACTTTGGAGGTTTAGGCCCTGGGTGGAATCCTATAATCTTCCATCCCATTGGGGTGGCAGTGAAGTGGTGATTCACCCACCCCATGTTCTTCACAGCGGCAGTAACACTACCATTAGAGGGGTTTGGAGTCTCTGACCAAAGAGCCTGTTGCGTAGGGATAGAGGGCCACAGAGCTTCCCTCAGTGTTTGGGGGCCCATCTGCATAAGCCTGTGTTTTGTGATGGATCCACTCCCAAATAGACCCTGTTGTATCTGAGACCCCCTCCCAGTTGTGTGTGTGTGTGTGTGTGTGTGTGTGTGTGTGTGTGTGTGAGAGAGAGAGAGAGAGAGAGAGAGAGAGAGAGAGAGAGATACATGCCCAATACTTCCTCCATCTGAAATCAATAAAGTTGTGGCCATTTCAAATCCCAGACAGTTGTCGTGTCCATTCATTCATCTCTAGCAGCCTGGCACGCTGGGCGGGGGGACTCTGCAGCTGGGCACGCAATACTTGGGCACCTTCTGGAGCCAATGCATCCCAGAATTGGTATCAGTCCTCCCAACATTCCCACCTCCCACCTCCCATGGCACTGCTAGTGCTGCTGCATCTGCCAGACCTGCCTATCACCCTCCAGTGAGTTTATGGGATGAGGCTGATATTCCTTGAAGGAGAGCCAATCTTGCAACAATTGAACCTTAGAGCATTCACAAGCTGCGTAAGCTGATCAGGTTTTGTGCAATTGCTAGCAATATTTAGCAGTATAGATTTTTGCAGCATGGGAAAAAACAAACCTAATGCCTTATTTTTGAATCAGGCCATTATAATATGCTACTTTGCTCATTGTGAGATCTGTTATGCTGCTGAAATATGCATGCCTATTTATATAGCTCTCTTCCCTACTGCCTGACCTGATTGTTTGTGTGGTGCTAAATGGTACTATGAGATGTACAAAGAAAACGGAGGTCATTCTGAACTGCACAAGTTTTATTTAGTCATATTTCTCATCCTCAATTCCTCATACATTATCACCAAGTTTTAATTTGTTTGTCATACAGAAGATGAAGCAAGGCTGACACCTTTTCCTTGGAGGTCAAGCTCCAAGACTTAAAGCAAATTATACAGAAAAGTGAAGTATACAAACTATACAGGCATGTGACACTTGTCAGCATAAACCAAGACAATAAAGAAAACCGAGTGGGGGCCAACAATGCGGGGTTTTGTCAAAAGAAGAGTGGCAGATGAAATTAAGTGGGAAAATTCTGAACCAGCAAGACCAGACTTTCCTGAAGGACTGGAAGAAATTTACAATATATTTGAAAGATAATTGTAATCAATTGACATCACTTGTAGGGTTACAAGAAGCTTTGTAAGGAGAACTATATGAATTATTGCAAAAGAGGACTAAGAAGGAGTTTATTTAGGATTTGGATTTTACAGCAATAACTATTAAAATAAAATGCAAAATTAGAAAGGAAGATAGACAACCATCAGTCGAGGTTGATGGAAATGCTAGGCTGTAATAGCCAAAGGTCTGTTATGTTATGCTTGAAAAACATGCTAAAAAAACAAAAAAAAATTACCGGTATATTAAACAAAAAGCAATGTGGGTTGTTGAATGAGTAAACTTTAAAATAAGTCAAACAAGAAAGAAGGAGGGGCAAAGTACTAACTCTCTGTCACACCTCCTATCCCACTTTCTTTGGGCTTTTTTCAAGAACATGTGAGTGAGTCATCAGATTCATGACAATCACAGTTTATCATATAAATGTAGAGTCTCTTTTCATGGAGATCAAAGAAAGATAAAAACTGCAAGGCAAGACACAAATTATAATACCCCTGGGGGCATGCAAATCAATATTTGATGGTGGGCAATGATTAGCAGCAGCAGTACTGCAAATAGCAGTACTGTATACATTATGCAAGCAGTGTTCACAATGCTATTAGGAGAATCAGAAACAATGTCAGTATCATTGCAAACTCAAAGCTTGGGCTGAGGCGACATGGGCTTTATGAAATGTGAGCCACAATGGACCAAGTTTGCATAAGTACATGGGTAAAAAACAAACAAACAGGTACAGAATAGCAAACCTCATCCCTAGAGCCAAGGATCTGTTCAGTTCTGATTGGTGCAGGGCAGACACCATGTTAGATTTCATATTCACTGCCAGTAGCAACCCCTGTTACAGAAGTTTCCAAGCATTGCATTATGGGAAATTTAACATTTCACCTGTCCTGAGCCAATTGGGCCAAACTGTTAAATCAGGAAATGACCTATCAAGACAATGAGAATTTGCTCTAGTTTAGACAATCTACAACTGTGTCAGTTCTTCCATCCTCTCTTCCCAAGCACTCCATTGTATTATGTTTCCCACTCAGTTTTCAGTCTTGCCTCCCCAACCCCCTCATGGGCACTAAGCATATTCAGTCTTCAGTAAGCTGTTATGGGGAGTGCTGTAAATCATGGGGTTTGTACTTCTACAGACAGTGGGGTTCCCCTGAGTCTGCTGATAACTTTCTCTTGTGCAGTTGCTGCTGTTTTGACTACAGCAGCACACTTCCCCTGGCTGCGTACACACGTTTTATTCTAGAATCAATAGAAACTAAGTACTTGGTTTTTTCTACATGCTCTTTTCATTTATTTATTTTTTGCTGCTGAAAAGTGCTTCTTTAGAAATTGGTTTCATTCCCAAAATAAGAACATCTCAGATTGATTCTGCATTAGCTTGCAGTGTGTCCATTTGAAAGCATGAAAGCAGATGTAAGCAGTCCTGGCAACGGTTGTATGTGTGCATTCCTACCTGTCCAATGACTTTGTGGATGGGTATATTCCAAGATCACAACCACCACGTCCTTCTTGTTGGAGAAAGGTTAGGAAGAAAGATCCTTACTCTCTCGCAGCTGAGTTAGCACAATAGCAATCGCTTCAACCACATTAAAACTTGGTTAGATTTACCTCTGCCCTCATCCACCTTTAAACAAATGTGACCCATGGAAATACACGGATTAGAATAAATCACAAACACTTAGCTTTGCAAATAAGTTAAGATTTTACTCAGAGTTCCAGAAATTACAGCAAATATGTCTCCATCCATTGGCAGCAAAATTGAGATGAAAAAGGGTTCCAAATGACTTTAAAATATAATAGCATTATCTTTACATAAGACAAGATGCAGGCTGTAAAAAATTCAATTTAAAGAGTCTTTTCAATCACAGGTAGCATTTCCTGAGCTGGGAGCCAAAGCCACATGGCTCCTTGTTCCACAAAGCAGCAGAGAGAGAAAGAAAGTGAAGAAGCAAAGGCTGCTGGGAGTCTGTTAAGCTACACCCACTGGGAACTTGAACTGAGGGCTCAGGTTAACCCTTTCATGCATGCAAGTGTGAGTTAGGAACTGTATATTATAGCACCTCCTTCATCTAGGGCAGGGTTTCACAAAATTGGGTCTCCAGTTTTTTTTGGACTACAACTCCCATCATCCCTAGCTAGCAGGGCCAGTGGTCAGGGGTGATGGAAATTGTAGTCCAACAACAGCTGGAGACCCAAGTTTGGGAAACCCTAATCTAGGGTATGTGCAGGGAGGAATAGTTGTGGATAATATAATCAATGGGAAGGTTTTAAAATGCTTAACAAGTAACCACACCCACTCTTGGGGATGGCAGAATCTAGATTCAATCTATATTGCAAACAACATGTTGAGGGTGAGCATGAATGATTCCAGAGTGAGAAAAACTACATTTTTGTTCTACAGGTGGCTTGGTGTATACCCAGCTCCCAAAGATAGGAAATAGAATATAAGATATGATTATCAGGATGTAAATATTTTCTTAACACTTTTTAATCTTTTCTCTCTTTCTAGCCAGTAATAGTGTGCAGTGACGAACATTCTTTAATAAGTTGAACACAAACTTTTCCGACAGTTTTGCTGGGTGGAAATTTAGAATTGTATCTTGAGGCCCGTTTTCATTTTCAAAAGCGATGTGCGTTAACTTTCCCCACTGCACCCGACTGACAGCTCCTTTCACTGTAAGGCAAATGAAGATTATTGTTTCCAAATATGGGTGGAGATGCTCCTTAAGGAGTTTCACTTTTTCGTCTGTCCGGAGGCTTAAGAGAGTTTTTCAGAACAGAAGAGCTTTTAAGCCCATAAGCCTAATTGACATGTTATGTAGCTTTAATACGTTTGAATGCTGGGAGCGTGTAACTAAATTTGGAATATACTTTGACTGCTAATCAGCATCAAGAAAAGGTTATCCAGTCATGCTCTGGGTAAAGTTCAAGGCTGCAAGGACTTTTAGTTACACGGGTCCTTTCAGCAGAACCATATGGATCAGAGTCTTAACTTGTCATTAACATATTTACAGCAATGTTTGTATACATAGTTTGTATACCCTTGGGCTATCAGCATGATTGCTCACGACATGTCATTAATTTGCTGTCTAATTTAGAGACCTCTGACTTCAGACCTGGAAGGCTTTCACAATTATCTAAGCTTCATTAAAACTGCCATGAAAAAGGCCCATTGTCCATCTGGCACCTTCCACTCTTTCTATTGTTGCACACCAGTCCAATCTCTGAATGGTGTGAGATTCCAGGAGTTACCCAGGGTTTGCATTTCCTTTGGAAATGAGGCACAGCAGAGACTGGTATCTTTATGATATACATAGTTTATTTACACATACATACAACCCAGGCTATGATGGAAGGGTTCAAAGCATTAACGTGACAAAAGGTCCCATAGCTGTAGCCTTGGGTCCAAGCAGACTCCAGCCATACCTCCGACACTCTGCAACTTGCTTTGTTTAACAGACTGCAACTATTTCCCTCTTTGTTGTTTAGTCGTGTCCGACTCTTCGTGACCGCATGGCCCAGAGCACGCCAGGCACTCCTGTCTTCCACTGCCTCCCGCAGTTTGGTCAGACTCATGTTTGTAGCTTCGAGAACACTGTCCAACCATTTGTCCATGGAGTTTTCTTGGCAGGGATACTGGAGTGGCTTGCCGGTTCCTGCTCCAGGTGGATCACGTTTGGTCAAAACTCTCCACTATGACCTGTCCATGTTGGGTGGCCCTGCATGGCATAGCTCATAGCTTCTCTGAGTTATTCAAGCTCCTTCGCCACGGCAAGGCAGTGATCCATGAAGGGGTCTATTTCCCTCTAGTCCACATCATCTACAACTGCAATTCTAAACTTTATACTTTGTTTTTGTCTCTGCTAACTATCTCAAGACTCAGGGTTGGGGCTCCATCCATTTACCAGCTGGCACAGATTCTTTGCTTTGCTGATAGCCCATCTCCCTGTCTTTGTTCTCTGTTAATGACCCGTCTCTCAAGTGATCTGCTGATGTGAGAAACTGGCTTGGCCTGTCTTTTAACACTTTGACAAATCCAGTGTCTGGCAGACAATTTTAACACTTCAAGCATTGATTAAATTCTAACACCCATCAGACCCAGAAATTTAGGGGAACCTGGCACTGACAAACCCTGTCACCCACAACTTATAACAATGTTTGTGTGTGCGTGTGTAGGTCTACACATGCAAAGCTAATTCATGCAAAAAATGCTTGGGCTGGCCTTGGCTGCAAAATATGACCATAGGAAGCACAATTTAATTTTCCAGTATAATGGTGGCTAAGAGACTGATGCTGATGAACTGGAAGAATAGAAATATGATTCCCCTTAATCAATGGCTTGACAGCATGACGATATTAGCAACATACAAATGGATCATGTATAGATGCAGACTTTCTTTCGATAATATAATGATATTTGGAATGACCTTATACAGAATACATGAGGTTATTGATAAAAAAAATGCATTTGGATAATAAGACGATACACATTTGTATAATAATGTCTGGAAGTGTAACTGAGTATTTTTCTTTTTCTTTTCATTCATGTTTCCCCCCCTTTCACCACTTTTTAATAAATGAAATTCTTCTAATAAAATATCTATTTCTAATAAAATATCTATTAAAAAAATTAAATTTCTAGAATGTACGTGAGAGAGACAGCAATGTGTTCATCATTCTCATTATTGTGAGTATCTATCATGAATAATGACAGGACACTACCGATGAACATGTGTCTGTTCAAAGAAGGAGATAATATTGAGTAGAACTACCATACGTCCAGACACTACCAGAATTACTGGAATTGATGTCCAGGAGGAAGCTCAACAATTTTTTGGGTTTCCTAAAAAAAGCTGTTCTGGTTTTTACTTTTTGAAATATAGCAATCCTAATGCGGTCACGAAGTCAGACACAACTAAACGACTAAACAACAACAATGTTGAGTGGCTTACATACACATTACAGATGGGGCAGCTGGGTAGGGATGAATTTCCTTGGAAATGGTATCTCATAGGAATATTGGAAGGAGCCTCATTATACTGAGGTGAAATCTACACACATTAAAAAAAAGCACTGTGAAAATGCTTAAACTTTTAAAAATAATATATTGAATTTGCCATTAGCTCACCATTGCCATCTAGTGCCACATTTATATAATGCACTTAAAATGCTATATTTGCAGCTGTCTAGCTGAGTCAGACCACTGAGCCATCTAGCTTCTAAAGTATGCTGTGCAATAGGGAACACAAGCCATGCTTTCCCCATGCTCAAGCATACCTGGCTTTGTTTTTTGCTGGTTTCACTCAGCAATCCAAGAATATCATTCAGAAGGTTGTTCCACCTGGTCAACAAGACCTTTTAAAAAAAGCTTTGCTTTGCTTTGGAGAATAAGACTTTAAACCTCTTTGAGGCTGAGGTTTTTGCGCTCTCCGTTCTCTATCCACACTGAATGAACTGTAACAATTTAATAAAATATTTACAGTCTATGGTAAATACACTATATATAATTTATTTTGCATTACAAAAACTCCTTCAGTCATCTCTAAAAATGCATGAATTGTATAGTTACATAAATATTCCAAATGACAAATGTATAAATATTTCAAAGGTCGATATAAATGTTTAAAGCAGGGAGGACAGTGGGCCAAGGAGCCCTCATTTCTATCCACAGAGCTGCCGATATAGAGCAGGGCCATAGCTCAGTAGTACAGCATTTGTCTTGCGTACAGAAGGTCACAGGTTCAATCCCTACCATTTCCAGGTAAGGCTGGGAAAGACCCCTATCTGAAATCCTTGGCAGCCACTGCCAGTCAGTGCAGACAGTACTGGGCTAGATGGACTAATGTTGTGACTCAGGATAAGGAGGGTGGTCAGGGGAGATTGGAACTGATTCTAGGAAGATTGGTATAACTATGTTGGTTTCCAATACTTACACTGAAGAAGATAGTTCAAAAGTGAGGCACAGAGTTGTCTTGTAACTGCATTTTAAGTTGCTGTTTTCTCACATTTATCCCATTTGCATAGCTTTGATTTTATTGAGCCATCCTGTACGTATTCAGCTCGGAGCAGATTGGTTTGTCTCCTGGTTGCTCCTATAGACCACTATAGAGCCAGAATTTGTCAAGGGGAATTTCCACAGACATGTAACAAAAGACAAGGGAAGTAAAACATATATAGACACAAATGTCATTATGTAAAAGTACAATTCTGAGTTTCCTTGGATGGGCACAGTACTCTCATGTTAGCACCAGCGTCCAGCAGTGACCAAGACACCAAGACAGTGTCTCACTGACTAAGAAGCCAAGCTGCATTCCTGGCTCTGAGCCTGGTGGTCAGGGGAACCTCTGAGCCAGATCTCATAGCAGCAGGGCCCATAACCTTTGGGCTGAGGAACTGAGGGCCTCTCACAATACCTCACCAGTCTGAGGGCAGAGGGCGCACACTAGGTGGGAATAATAGAATCATAGAATTGTGGAGTTGGTTGGGACCCTGAGGGTCACGTAGTCCAACCCCTGCAATGCTGGAGTCTCAACAAAAGTAACCAAGACAGATGGCCATCCAGCCTCTGCTTTAAAACCTTCAGTGAAGGAGAGTCTACAGCCTATGACCTTCTACCATCAAACAGCTCTTACTGTTGGAAAATTCTTCCTGATGTTTAGTCAGAATTCCTTTCTTGTAACTTGGATCCATTGCTTTGGGTCCTAGCCTCCAGTGCTAGAGAAAACAAGGCTTGGGCCAGCCCTGATTACAAAATATGACCATAAGAAGCAAAATTTAATTTCTTCCATGTGACAATCCCTTAGATATTTGAAGATGGCTATCATATCTCCTCTCAGTCTCTGCTTCCCCAGACTAAACATACCCAACTTCTTAAACCGTTTCTCACGGGGCTTAGTTTCCTTTAGCATCTTGAATGCTCTCTACTGTGCATGTTGCAGCATGAAACAACTTCAGATGAACATTAGACATGCCAAATGATTGAAGTCTTTGTCTGAGCCCCTGAAGCAGCGATAGGGAATCTGTGGCCCTCCAGATGTTCAGCCTGGCCAACCAGCCTGGCCAGTGTTCAGGGTTGTAGTCCAGAGGGCCCTAGGGTTACTAAAGTGCTGCTGCCATAACGGAGTTGACAAGACTGGATTGGGTGGGCAAATATTCAGACACAGTATAAAGCAGTTTCTTTAGCTTTTACTTGCATTCAAGTACAGTGGACGCTTGGGTTGCGAACATGATCTGTGTGGGAGGCACGTTCGCAACCTGCAGCGTTCACAACCCGCAGAGCTGCGTCTGCAGATGCGCGGATTGCGATTCGGCACTTCTGTGCATGCGCAAAGCACGATTTAGCGCTTCTGCACATGTGCGACCACTGAAACCCAGAAGTAACCTGTTCCCGTACTTCCGGGTTTTGGTGCATCCGTAACCCGAAAAAATGCAACCTGAAGCGTCTGTAAGCCAAGGTATGACTGTATCTTAGTCATGACTGGACTTAACTGTCAGGGGACCTTAGGTTCTCTCTGCACTTTCATGTGGTATATGTGTAGATGCATCCCTATCACATCTAAGTCACCCTCCTACTCAACAGTTGATTGCCATGAGCTTCTGATTGGCTAAAGCTGTGCACGTAAGAGTTTGGATTGAAGCATTCTGTGTCGTGATAGCATCAGCATGGTGCTTCATTGAAGGATAAAATGCCTCTTTAGCCCTCTCTGTTCTTCTTGTTGTATTTTTGTTCTTATCTTGCACTTATTAGGGTCCTCCCCAAACCGTTGTACTTCCTGCTAAGTGTTTGAGAAAGCAATGCAGTCATCAATCACTGCAGGGAGTGAGGGAAGCATCGTTGCCAAGTGTGTGCAGGGGGGAAAGGCTCTGTAAGACTCCTTGTAGAATTGCTGTACATCAGAAAAAGAAAAAAAGAAAATCCTTCCCTAACAGAAAAAGCTGAGCTAAATGACCCCAGAGGTGATTTCTAGCTTTCTCTGCTACCAATCAATTCCTTTTTTCTTTTTGTTTCTTGGAGAGCTATCAATAAATGACCTTCATTGCAAAATGAAAAGCAGACAGAGGGACCAGGAGAGCTGCCCACAGTCAGGTCTACCCACCTGGATCATTTTGTAAAAGGGGAAAAAATGCCCCATCCAATAAATGTCATTGCCCTGGTGCTGGAAAACATTTCACACTTGCAAAAGCAGCTCCTCCAAACAACTCAATTTACCCTACGGGGTGCTAAAGCTTAGGAAATATAAATTGTAAAGGAGAAAACCCCAGGCTTGCTTTCATAAAAGAATGCATACTGTAGAATTTATTAATGCTACCTGCAGAACAGAGCTAGCTCTGACTGCTATGTATTATTGATTTATTATTAATATCCTTCAGATCTAAGCCCAAATCCCTCCCCCCCACACATACACAATTTTCTTGCCCCATTTGTGAAATGGGGGGTGCATGTCTGGTGGCATGTCCCATTACCTTTAGGCGAACCCTGCGAGGACCATCTGGAAATAATGCTGGCACTGGACTCTGTGGAGCCCTACTTTAAAGGTTTGGTTTTAAGCTTTTGCACAGTCCTTAGGCAGAGTGCAGCCAGGGACTGCAGAGTGCAGCAGAGGGACAGGAAGGCCAAGGATACAGCAATGAGGTTTCTTAGCATCTTCTTGTGGGCTTCCCACAGGCATCTGGCTGGATGCTGTGAGAATGGGATGTCAGACTACAAAGGGCCCCTGGCCTGATCCAGCAGACCTTTCTAATGTTCTTAATATGGAACATCCCTTTGCCACTCCAGTTAGTGGTAGCGACTCTTCTACTGGGAGCCTCTTGCTGCTGGACAGAACCAGAGTGAAGGAAAATTATTGAGTAAATAAGCAGCTATCTTCTCTTTAAAAGACATCTGAAGGCAGCCTTGTTTAGGGAAGTGTTTAATATTTAATGTTGTAATATTTTTTAACACTCAATTGGAAGCCACCCAGAGTGGCTGGGGAAACTCAGCCAGATGGGCGGGGTACTGTATAAATAATAACTCATTATTATTATTATTATTATTATTGAGTGACAAAAAATCTCCCCAGGCAAAGGCTGCATACAAATTCAAAGGACATTTAGTTCACATGACATCCCAAAAGATTCCTGGGAAGTGTAGTTTGTTAAGGGCACTGGGAATTGTAGTTCTGTGAGGGGTTTCCAGCATTCTTTGAGGGAAGCAATATGCTTTTAATGTGTGGTATGTATGCAGCCAAAGACTCAGACTAAGCAAGAAGCCTTTTATACACAGTACCATCCTGTTGAGCACAGACCATGTGGGTGGGTGAAGTCCCTCCAGCACTAGATATAAACTCTGTTTTCTGCCCCACCATGTATCTCTGTTCTCAACTCTGGTTATGGAAATAAAACCTCATCATTCCTCATATAGACCCAGATTTAGACGAACACAGGAAGTGGGGCTGATTTATAAAGCTTTGTGCTTCTTAATAAACTTGTCAACTCATCAGGAAAAAAGAGAGGGAAAGCAATATATTTTAGGTGAACAATCTGAGCAGCTTGAGCAGTCAATAGTTAGATAGAGTTATAATGAACCATAGGTTGAGTTATGTTTGCAGTGGATATTTGGAATAGTTTTGAATAATGATCAAGCTCAAAAAACACGAGTCTGATTAATGTCTGTGGGCAGGTGTAATTTGTTTAGTCTTGGTCTATAAATTCCATATTTGTAGTAGATTGGGGGGGTGCCTTCTTCTTCTAGCCACTGTAATCACCTGGATAAGACGGAAGAGATTTGGGTTTGGCAGGTTGACCCATGCAGCATCTGTGGGAAACTTTGAACTTATCCCTCCCCCCCCCCTATTACCCTGTATTACATGATATTCTAGTCCTCAAGGCTTTGGAGCCCCCTCCCACTTTCTGGACTTAAAGCTCATTTAACGCATTACAGTTTAACGCAGCCGAACACCATTTCATGCAACTGGAGAGGTTAAGAAGTTTTCCCTTAGGCTGGAAAATGTTTCCCCATCCCATTTTAGACAATGCACAGGAGATGCCCCCCCCCTTGACATCTTCCCTTGTGGGGTTCAAGACAGGAATTCCTATGCAAAAGGAAATGTATTTGTAGTGATGATTTTCATGAAATGAGAAAGAATAAACAATTTGCCCCCACCCCAAGTGCAGAAATATGGGTAGCACTTGAAAATGTTATTTTGCTGAGTGCCATTAAATATAAGTGGGAATTTCAATGCTGGGTGTAAATTATTATTATTATTTGCCCAGGTGTGCTGACGCACGTTTATGAGATCTAGCAATTTAGCACTCTGTAGCATTTTATCACTTAAGCTCTGAATGGTATAATAAAACAACAACAACCACATGCCTTTCCCCATCAAAACCTCTAGGTATTCTGTTATTGGAGCAAGGTCTCGTGTGACTAATTGCAGTGCAGTGGGATGGCTGGTCCCTGAAACTGGTTTAGACATGAGAGCAGTCCTTTGCCAACTGGGATGAAGATGAAAAAATCAGAGTTAGCCATGGATGAACCCATTCTTCCAAATATGCAGGTGCCATTCATCCCAAATGTCAGCAAAGTATTAGATTTGCAAAATAAGATAGCAGCAAAAATGGCTTCTGATATGGAAAGGACATTTGAGTACTTACTGTGGAAGTGTGTTTTTTGGGGTGTGTGTGAATGAGGCATCTATTCATGAATGTGTTATGTTTGCCTTTTGCCCAGGAGAGCCAAGGGACCACCAGATCAGCTTTTGTAAGCTATTTCCTTCTTGCTGATCATTCCACAGTTTCCATTCGTGGCCAGGCCACTAGACAAAGATCTTAGGAAATCTTTTTACCGAGGGCTTAAGGGTGAAAGGACACAGAAAAGCGTAAAAGTAAAAATGATAACACTTGCAGGTAGGGATGTTGGGAGAATTCAGATGAAAACAGAAATAGTAACAGCAATTGCCAATGTTTCCTTATTTGCACCATGTCCAGGATGAAAATCAATCTAGTGAAGATGATCAGTATTCACTGTTGTCATCCCCCTGCCTCAGGCCACAAATGATGCATAATTGATTGTGTTTCCTTTCATTTGCATTGCATTTCCTTTGCATTGAAATGAATGGAGTGGAATAACATGCTGTCAAGGTAATTTCCACAATTAATTAATTAATGAATTAATTGAGTTACATAATCTTGCCACAGTGGGCATCGAGATGCAGTGAAATAGAAACAGTACTGCATGAGATGAATACAGGATGAAGTGGAAGATGTTGCCTTCTTGCATTCCTGCTTGGGGATAATGTTGCTGTTGTATCAAAAGGCTGTCCCTGCTTTTTGGTTGTCTGTCATCACAGATACTGTATATGTCCATGTGTGAAGAAGAAGAAGAAGAGTTTGGATTTGATATCCCGCTTTATCACTACCCTAAGGAGTCTCAAAGCGGCTAACATTCTCCTTTCCCTTCCTCCCCCACATCAAACACTCTGTGAGGTGAGTGGGGCTGAGAGACTTCAGAGAAGTGTGACTAGCCCAAGGTCACCCAGCAGCTGCATGTGGAGGAGTGGGGAATCGAACCCGGTTCACCAGATTATGAGTCTACCGCTCTTAACCACTACACCACACTTGCTCCCAAAGCAACCAAAGTAAGTCCACCAAAAGTAACAAAAGTAACCAAACCCTTTGCATGTAATGTAATATGGAATGGTCCTGGCTACCAGGATTGGTTTCATTGGGCACCTGTTGAAGCCCACACACTAGCAGGGGTCCCACTGCCAATCCCTAGAGAAGTGATGGGGAGCCCATGTACTGTTGCACTGAAATTCCCATCAGCTGCAGTCAGCATTACACAATTGTTAGGGGTTGTTTGAGTTGTAGCATAGCAGCATTTGGAAGGCTACAGGCTGCCTAGTCATGTTTTACTACTGGGTCCTGCTGCCCGCATCCCAGTATATACAAATTTGTGCTTCACTCATTAATCATGGTGGGTGAATAGAACTTCCATGTTCAGAGACAGCGTACTTCTTAAGACCACTGGGCAGCATAAGAACCTGTCAAGATCCAAAGTGATAGCCAGGCAATCTTTCACCTTTTCTAGTCCAGGGCCAGGAAAGATCATTGGATAATTGGGACCCACAGCTAGTTATCAGAGTTAAGGCAATTTATTTCGTCTCTGTGTACATTGTAGAGGCTCAAAGAAAACTACCTCTAGCTGAGAGAAACAAAAAGCAGAGTCTTTTCTATAGTGGCACCAATACATACTTTATGACCAGAAGGAGAAATCCCAATCAGCCCCAGAGACCAAGACCAATGGCCAAAGCCATATCTGCCCTAGAGCCTCCTGGCTCTCCTCCTTCTCCTCCTTGGTGCCATTGTCTCTCTCTGAATATGCTAGCAGTTACAGGAGGGAAGAGATTATAGCAGCATCTTCTGCTTACCTTGCACTCTCCCTTTGGGTGAATCTGGGAATTGGGTCCAGAAGAACACATTGAAGACATTGTGTCCTATCTCATCCACCCCCAAAACAACATGCGGAGCTAGTTGATCCTTCACCATAATGATTTAACCAGCAATTTCATATTCACACATGCAGATCCTCACTACAATTCTTAAGTGATGAATGCACATGTGTGAACTGGCCTGCTGTAAGGTCTTTATGTAGGAGAAATAGCTCCCAGTTTTGGCTTCACTGCTCCTGGTGAGAAATAGCTAACGTTTGCTGAGTTCAACCTCAGAAATGACATTTCTGACTTCTGTCCTTTGGGTCACTGGAGCTGCCACTGTTGGTTGTTGTTCCTTCAACATTATTCTTCCTTTCTCCCCCCGCCCCCGCCAAGAGCTTATGTACATTCTGTTTCAAGCAGAACTGAAATCAAAGTCACACACCGTGACTCAGGCAAGATGAGAAAGACACACATACACACACACACTTTGGTCCTTTCATGAGATTACGTGCAGGAAAAAAGAGAGTGAAGATTGCTAGGTACAGTGCACTTAGCTTAATGGAGGATCCTTTGGGTGAATGTGAAGAACTCCCTATTGACTGGGGGATAATGCACATGACACACACATTTCAATTCTGCCCCCTCTGAAAGGGACTTTTGATGCACTGGTGCTAGAGTTGAACAGGAATGCCTTGTTGGTGTTGTTTAGTCGTTTAGTTGTGTTCGACTCTTCGTGACCCCCTGGACCAGAGCACGCCAGGCACTCCTGTCTTCCACTGCCTCCCGCAGTTTGGTCAAACTCATGCTGGTATCTTCGAGAACACTGTCCAACCATCTCGTCCTCTGTCGTCCCCTTCTCCCTGTGCCCTCCATCTTTCCCAACATCAGGGTCTTTTTCAGGGAGTCTTCTCTTCTCATGAGGTGGCCAAAGTATTGGAGCCTCAGCTTCACAATCTGTCCTTCCAGTGAGCACTCAGGGCTGATTTCCTTCAGAATGGAGAGGTTTGATCTTCCTGCAGTCCATGGGACTCTCAAGAGTCTCCTCCAGGAATGCCTAGCGTGGTGCAAAAGGCTTGCTGCTGGTGGCTGCTATATTTCACACAATGTCAGTAGTAGCAAATGCCCAGTAAATGCTCCGAAGGCACAAAATGAAGTTCTAATGATGAAACTAAGCAGGTTCTGGCCCTCTAAGGGGCCCAGATGAAAGATTTCTCTGAGTAAGTTGCTGTGAGCTCTCTGAAGGAAGGTTGCTGTGTAAGTGTAATAAATAACAGCTAAGTGTAATGATGGTAGGCTGCTTTTCTTTCCACAAGCACAAATACCTTGCACATCACTGGGTTGTCAGTATGGTGCCCATGCATTCAATGGCACCAATGAGGTCTTTCTCTAGCACCCATGGAGCTTTGAGACCCCACAACACTCATTTCCCTCTTGGTCATAAGAACATTACCTTTTCCTTCCTCAGAAAGTACATAGAGCTGAAGGAGGAAGTTGGAAGAGTAACACTCTTTCTCACTTCCTCTTTTGCTTCCTCCCTCCAGGAATGATGGGAGTTGTAGTTCACCAACACTTGGAGGGCCACAGGGTCTCCAATCCTTATCTAAGCGATGCTGCGCTAGGTGGACTATCTACACTAACGACACATGAGTATCTTATCTGTTCTGAATCTTCCAATATTCAGCTTCCTTGGATGTCCACAAGTTCTACTATAATAACAGAGGAAGGAAGACTTTTCTCTATCCACTTTCTCCACGCCAGGCATAATTTCATAAATTTCTATTCTGTCACCTCTTACTCACATTTTCTCTAAATTCAAAAGACCCAAATGCTGCAACTTTTCATTATGGAGGCTCACTCCATCCTCGTGATCATTTGGTTGTAGAGCACTATGAACCTTCACCCTTCAGCCACCTTCTCAGTTAGTTACCATGAATTCAGTCCATGAATCTGATTTGAGAAACAGCACAATTCATTTTTTTAAATGTGATCATGCTTCTAAAATGGTAGCTGTGGAGTGATTGCCACAGATAACTTGAAAGGTCCCCTCTGCATTATTCAACGGTCACCATTCCACACAGCAGATGACATGACACTTGATGCAGAATGAGCTATCATCATCCTCACGTTCCCCTTGAATTCACATGCCAAATCCTTTCTACGGTCCCAAGCAGTATCCAGTGACTATCACTGACTTGCTGCCGTTCCAATCACCCATCAAGTCCTTGATGTGATTCTCCTTCAATAACAATGGAAAGTATTGGATGGCACCTTTACCTTACATTTTTATGTGTTGTGAGAAAGTTTGGTTTTATATATGCTGCTATTAGGCCTGGCTCACACTGGCATCCTAAACAGGGCCTCTCCATGGTAAGAAGCCTCTGGGTGATTGTTGCAGCTATTGGTTCAGACAGCTTCTATGGCTGCTGCTAAAGAAGTCACTCCATTCCATCACCTGGGCTGCACCACCTCCAAATAGATTTTTAAAACATGCAAGTGCAGCAACTTCCATATCTGCCATTGTTGCTGGGAAGAAGTGAGATGGTGGAGGAAGATGAGAGAGCAGGTAAGCAGGCAGGGGTCTGTGCTGCCAAGGATTAGAAGGGAGCCTCTTTGCAGACAGCAATAGCATTTGCCAAACTAGATAGCCAGAGACTTCCCACCAGACAGAGGCTATGTTTACATACTCTCCAAGTGTCCCTATTTTCCAGGGATAGTCCTGGAATTATGAAAGCTGTCCCAGCTTCTGATATGATCCTGGAATGTGTCTATTTCCCCCACCATCGCCAGCACCACCAAGCTTGGGGAGGAGAATGAGCTGGTGCTTGTCCTGAGAGCAAGACAATAGTGGCAGTGGTGGCTGTGAGAAAGCATCCTGTTGCCTCTCCATGGCCTCTCTATGGTGGCCACTGCCGGCTTCTATTGAGTAGCCCATAGCAGCTTCTGGAGAGCATGTGAGGAAGGAAGAGCATGCTGCCAAGGACAAGCCCTGCATGATGTGCAGGCTCTGAGGTGCAGGCAGAGGGCAGGGCAACTCTGGGCAGGAAGAAAGAGGAAGTGAAGCGCAAGGCGTCTTGATTTTCTTTTCTTTTTTAATTTAGATTTTTGCGTCCACATCTTATATTGCGCCTTTCTAAAATGTATTTATTGATGTGTGTTTTTCTTTTTGTGGATCTACCAAAGAATAAAATGAAATCAGGATTAAGGTGTTATATCAGGACGGTGGAGGGTGTGTATGCTGTGTCCTGTTGGTTTGGTAGTAGTAGCACTTGCCTTTTTCTGATAGGAAATGCTCTCTGGCTCTCTGGAGGGGCAACAAAAAATGGGGGCTCGAGAAGGTTCAGTTGAGGGAGTGAGAAATGTCCTTATTTTCATCTGAGGAATAATAATAATAATAAAAAATTTTATTTATATCCCGCCCTCCCCAGCCTTAGCCGGGCTCAGGGCGGCTAACAACAATAAACAGTACAAAAAGTTCCGCATAAACAACACTCTAAAATCATTCATTCTAAAATTAATTAATTCAAGCCACTGGCAGCCATTGGGCCAGAGCTCCGCGAAGATTGCCGAAGGAGGGAGTCAGGCTGTGCCCTTGCCAAAGGCCTGGTGGAACAGCTCTGTCTTGCAGGCCCTGCGGAAAGATGTCAAGTCCCGCAGGACCCTGGTCTCTTGTGACAGAGTGTTCCACCAGATCGGAGCCACAGCCGAAAAAGCCCTGGCTCTCGTTGAGGCCAGCCTAACTTCTCTGTGGCCTGGGACCTTCAAGATGTTTTTATTTGAAGACCGTAAGTTTCTCTGTGGGGCATACCAGGAGAGGCAGTCCCGTAGGTACGAGGGTCCTAAGCCGTATAGGGCTTTAAAGGTTAAAACCAGCACCTTAAACCTGATCCTGTACTCCACCGGGAGCCAGTGCAGCTGGTATAGCACCGGGTGAATGTGATCTCGCAGCGAAGACCTCGTAAGGAGTCTCGCTGCAGCATTCTGCACCCGCTGGAGTTTCTGGGTCAGTCTCAAGGGCAGCCCCACGTAGAGCGAGTTACAATAATCCAGTCTGGAGGTGACCGTCGCGTGGATCACAGTGGCTAGGTCAGGGCGAGAGAGGTAAGGAGCCAACTGCTTAGCTTGGCGGAGATGGAAAAATGCCGCCTTTGTTATAGCTGCAATGTGCGCCTCCATGGAAAGGGAGGTGTCGAAGATTACACCCAAACTCTTAACGGATGGTGCTGGCATTAACTGCGCCCCCGCAAGAGATGGGAGTTGCCCCCCCAATCCCATATCACCCCGTCCCAGCCACAGGACCTCTGTCTTCGAAGGATTTAGCTTCAACCGGCTCCCACGTAACCATCCAGCCACAGCTTCCAAACATCTGGTCAGTGTGTCTGGGGCCGAGTCAGGATGGCCATCCATCAACAGATAGAGTTGGGCGTCATCAGCATACTGATGGCAACCCAGCCCAAAACTCCGAACAAGCTGGGCGAGGGGGTGCATAAAGATGTTGAAAAGCATCGGGGAGAGTATCGCACCCTGAGGTACTCCACATACCAAGGAGTGGCGCGATGACAATTCCCCCCCAATGTTGGAGGGTATGTTTTTAGGACTATTTGCTGTGTCACATTGAGGGTTTTTTTGCTTAAAAAACCTGCTTATTTTAAACATTTATTTATTTTACGTATTTAGAGACTGCTTTTTCATCTCCCCCTACTGCAAAGAAGGAAAGAAATCAGAGCAGCAGAAAATCATACAAGATATAAAGCAATAAAACTCTGGTAACATTAGAAAAATCCACAGCTAACAGCATAAAAATATGATAGATCAGAGCAGGCTAATCAGATTCACCAGGACTGGGCCAACTATACATATTTCCAACATGCACATGGCTACCAGTTAGAAATTTATTATTAGTAGCCAAATCCTAGCTGGACTGAGTATATTACCTATGGCGAAGTGCTTGCTGCTGTACCATAGTTATTTCCATGAGGCTTCCAGTAACATATGACCAACCCTGCCAAAGTCCCCACTTCTGAAAACAGAGTGAAGTCTAAGAAGCCCTGTCCTCTATTGGGTCTGGTCACCCTAGGAAAAAAGTGGGAGAGGCTATGGATCTCCAGCATAACACTTCCATTTGCATCTGTTCAGTGGAGCATTAGATCAGACTGTAAATCTACACAATTTAAATTACTCTCACAGAAGTAACCCCCCTTCTCCAAAGCCCCTCCAATACGTGAGCTCATTAACTTCCAGATTTGGAGTTATCAATAGCAAGCTAGTTCAGTAAGATATCAGTGTGGGAGCAGGTTCATTACTCTGTAGCATTTTTTTTAAAAAAATATATTGGCAAATCGGGTCCTCCCTTAAAGAGGGCACATATTGCGGTGAGACCTGGCAACCAAACCCTGTGTTGTGGGTGGGGATGATTGGTTAGCCACAGCACCCAACTGGTAGGTCTCTTGATGCTGGGTTTAATCTGGCCAATGGGACGCAGTCCAAATGGATCGAGGGATCTATTTATGCCCATGCATATGACCCACAGCTTCCTCTTTCAGTGCATGCATTTGGAACACCCGCCCACCTCTCCCTACTTTTAGGGCTTGTGTGCTTGACCTTGCTATGCCGTTGTGTGTCATCTGTCGTTGGGACAGGGGCACGGCAGGAATTTCCCCCACTTGGCTGATTGGCTGTGGCCATTTGGGTTTCGCCTGCCACATAGCAAATTGTCACAACTTGTAAGGTTGCGGATAGGCACTGGTTCAGGTGATAGGGATGGGAGAACGCTGTCACCATCTCTATGTAAAGGGTATTCCATTAAAGGAATCCAGGAACTTGATGGTTTGGTCAATCCCTGAGAGGGGGTTGTGCCCGTGCCTGAGTCCAGGGGGGCATTTGTGTGGCAGAGATAGCCCATTCCCGGCTTTCTGCTTATCCAGGTGTTCACCCTAGGCTGACCTATGCTGGTGCCCTGGGTAAGCGCTACCTGCAACAGTGCAGGGAGCTAGTCGAACCACAGCCTATGCAACCACTCACTTGCTGTAATCAATTTGTGACCTAAATTCTGCCAAAAACCAAACCAAAATTTGAGTCTCGTCTGAATTTATTTAAGGGGGAGGTTAAAAGGTCTGAACACGCAAACAAAATAACAAGTTAAGAAGGCAATTCTTAACAATTTAAGAAGAGGTCTGCTGTATCAGGTCAAAGGCCCATCTAGTCCATCTTCCTGTTCCTGTTCTCTCATTGGACAATCAGATGTCCCAATTAGAAGTTTGCAAGCAGGATGTAAGTGCTTGAGATTCCTGGTACGGTAACTGGTATTCAGAAACACACTGCCTTTGACTGGAGGCACAGCATAGCGATCATGGCTCCTAGCCATTGATTATCTTACCCGTCTTACTTTGTCTAATCTTCAAGTCATTCAAGTTGGTAGCCATCACCACTTCTTGTGGGAATAAACACTCTTCTCTGTCTGCTCTGAATCTTCTATCATTCAACTTCATTGGATGGCTTTGAGTTCTAGTAGTATGAGAGAGAGATCTATTCATTTTCTCCAAGCCATGCATAATCCTAGGTACCTCTGTCATGTCCCTCACTTACATGCCTTTAAAAACAAAATCAAAAACTAAAAAATATTGCAACCTTCCTCATAGGGAAGTTATGAGAAATATCCTTCCCTCCTTTCCTGTCCCAGCATAATTAGGACTATGACCTGGGAGACCAGAGTTCAAATCCACACTTGGCCATGAAGCTCACTGGGTGACAATGGGCCGGGCACTCACTCTTGGCTTAACCTACCTCACAGGGTTGTTGTGAGGATTAAAGGAGGTGGAGAACTTTGGAGAAAAAAGTGGGCTATGAATGTAATGAATGAACGAATGAATTAATGAATGTGTTGAGAACAGATGCTCAAGTTTTTCCAGTAACAGTCTTTGGAGAAGATGGTTTGGCTGCAATCCAAATTCATTACTTCAAAAGGTGACCTTGGAAATCCAAATTGCATCAAGGGTGACCTGAGCCCTGTAGGCTACCTTCAGTTTTGCACTGAGGTTCCTGATTGCTCATTTTGGAAGAGAAAATATTGAGCATTCTCCTGGGTACAAAAGGAGCTTCTTGCTGTTTGTTTGTTGCTTTTCTCCTTCCTTCTCTGTGCTGGCCTTGATATTTCTCACTTCCTTAACAACGTACCAAAGTGATGGAAAGAGTTTTGCACAGTTTCCTATGAAACTGCAAGAGCTGCTGTGCTACAGCTGAGTGGGTGGTCTGCCTCAATCAAGTAATTTGTCTCCAACAGTGACTAGGTCTATTTTGTCTCAGAAGCTTTTATCAGTTCAGAGCTATTGTGTTTTCCGGTGGTTTGGGTACTCCCCTCTCCCCTTTCACACACACACATTCCCAGTTAAAATTAAAACTGTTCTTTTCTCACACACCTGGAAATTGCAAGTAAACAGGTAGAATTATGGGGAAAGGGATTTTTTTTGGGGGGGGGGATGAGGCCATCCTGAGTCGAGACAGGGCAAAGGAGTTTGCCCATCTCTGTTTGTTATACCTAGATTCTGTTTAAAGGAAAAAGTATGCTGATTTTGTACTAGCTGGCTAATTATCCCATGTCTCCAGCAGGTGGAAATATTGCCCCAGCTTTTCCAAATACATTTTGTATTCTTATTGTTGGTTTTTGTGCAAATGGCCCTCAAGCAGAACTATGTTTCTACAGCTGCTATTTCAGGGTGGCTAAAGGGTCAGGGCATTGCTAAGCCCTGCTCTACTTCCTTCAAAAACAAGAATATTTAACTGAGGCTGGGTTGAAACACCCTAAATCCCTCCAGCCCCCTCTGGAGAGGGTTTATTATTGATTATTTTATATGAGGTGTGTGTGTGTGTGTGTGTGTGCTTGTGAACAGGGGTGAAATGCCTAACCATTTCCCCAGCATTCCCAGCAACAACGGTGGTTTCTAACACTGCCCAAAACATTTTCTGTCTCTCTTTAAATGCTTGAGTGAGCAGTGCACATTTAATATGATAAGCATATTGAATCTCATAAGCAGGTAGGTAAAATTATGTGGTGAAATCATTTATTATTACTTATTATTGTTATTTAGAGCATTTGTAACTCTCTCTTCAGCCCAATAAGCTCCCAGGGCAGCTCACATACAATCAAAAAAAAGATAGGCCCTACCTTCAGGCTGACAATCTAAGAAAACATGACACACAAGCAAAAATAGATGGGGAGGGAAAAGCAAAACTCAGACATTTGTTTCTAAACATTTGTCCCTATAATGACTGGTTAAGAGGCAGGAGGTGCATGATAGAGCTAGACTCTCACACCAGGGCTGATGGAGTGAGCTTTGCTTTCCAGCTCTCAATGCCACAAAACCACAAAGCCTAACCGGAGTGAGGACAATGTTTTTTCTTATTGGTGCCAGGGCCACAAACATGCAGCAGAGGAGCAAGCAAGAGATGTGTGTATGTGAGGGGGAGGCTTTTATGAAACTTCCCACACACCAAGCCTAGGGCTGGCAAAGCTGCATTCAGTACCAAAGGTATTGACTGCAGAATCCAATTCCCAGCAGGGAACTTTCTGCGGTGATCAGTTGCATGATTTGAGTCACCCAAGGGCAACTCGGTCACTCAGACTGTCCAGCTGTGCCTCTGCCAGCCCCATACCTGAAGGAGATGTGTCAGAGAATTCTGATGAAAACAAAAATAGGAGAAGAAGTTGCTGATGTTTGCTTATTTATCCCATGTCTGGAGGGAAATCAGTTGTGGGAGTACCAACAGGTATTCTTCGTTGTTGTTGTCATCTTCATTACTGCTGCTGCTGCTGTTGTCAGTCCACAAACGATATGTAATTAATTAAATCCCCTACCAGTTTGTATTGTGTTTCCTTTGCACAGAAATGCAAAAGGTGGAAAAACATACTAACAACCCAACCTACCATAAGTTATGTAATTTTGTCCAAGAAGACAGCGAGACAAATAACATCACTTTTGGTGGAAGATGAACGGCAGCAGGATGGAAATGGTGCTACATGCACAGGGTGGAGCTAAGATGGACAGGGTGGAGCTTAACCTAAAATCACATATGGCACCAGGTGTGCAGCAGGTGTTCCTGGGGTTGGGGGAAATGGCCTCATGGTTCCAGTCTGGAACCATGCCGGGGGGGGGGGTGTTTTGTCCCATGGGATGGAGGTTTCCCATCCCTGCATTTAGATAATGCATCTGTTCGACCCCCACCCCCTCAAACTGGTATCAATGCTGCTTAATGTCTTAGTCAGACTAAATCCCCCTTTTATTAAATCAATTGGCATCTCAATGAGATTTGTATTTCCAACAAAAAAAAGCATGGTGTGGGAGAAGGGTGGAAGTACTATTTCAAGATTAGTGGCCAAGTGCAGATAGCAAACACTAATCAAGCTGGAAGCTTGCAGAAAAAGTTAATTTGTTGAATAAATTATATGAAATGGAATGCTTCCATTAGAAATGGGGAAAAGAAGTACTCAATTTGTTAAGCAAATTACTTGCTGCAAATAACCGATTTGGCTCTGCTCCTGATGAATTGATCTAGTGGTGCTGAGTATTATGCGGACTTCACTTAATAATATTTTTTAAAAGATGAAGTGGAGAAAAGTTAAGCAATATAAGCTTTAGCGCTGGAACCCACCAGCCTCTTTGACTTTGTATAAGACAAGTGAAAGCCAGCATAACATAGTCAATTAGAGTAGCATTCTCCAACATGGCGTCCTCCAGATCTTGCTGGACTACAGTTCCCATCATCCCTCACAATTGGCAATGCTGCCTGGGGCTGATGGGAGTTGGGATTCTAAGATCTTGCTGAATCCAAAGTTACACATTGTATGAACTTAAAAGAAAACCACGACTCGTTGGTGTCTGACCCCAACTAGATGGAATAATTATCCATCAATCAATATTCAATTTTGGAGATGCAGAGCTGTAAATACAAACATCTTTCATATAATTACTAAATCGTTTTAGGAGTGCATTTTAACAGAAATAAATAGCATCCTTGGTCAAGACCTTCCATTGATCCTGTTGTAGCAATATAATTCCAGAGGAAGATCAAGAAATGGCAGCCTATTTATTAACAGCAGAAAAAAACTGAAAACTGAAAATAAATTCCTGGCTCTCTAGAATTTGTGAAGTGTCATTTATGACTAAATGTATAAACCTATTTAGAGTGAGAGAAGGAGGTAAATAGAAGACAACTTTATTAAGGTTCTGCACTCTTTGGATTGAAACAGCTATTGGCCAGTTGCCACGACTCCTTTTTAGGGGAAGTTGGTGGAGAAGGCTGTAGTGAGGCAGCTGCAAACATTCTTGGAAGACACTGATTATTTAGCTGGGAGAGTGTGACCATGCTTCTTCTTGATCTCTTGTCACCATTTGATACCATCAACCTTGGTGCCCTCCCTGACCAACTATTGGGAATGGGAACTGGGGCACTGTATTAGAGTGGTTCTAATTCTACCTTCGGACTGAGTCCAGAGAGTACCTTTCAGCCACCTGGTGACTACATTATGGGTTGCTATTTAATATCTCGACTGCTGTTGAATATCTACATGAATCCATTGGAATCAGTCTTTAGGTGTTTCTGTTCTGACAGCGGCCAACTGGATGTTTGAGTGAAGCCCACAAGCACGACCTGAGTGCAACATCCCCGCTCCCCACTTGTCATTCCAAGCAATTGTTATTCAGAGGAATACTGCCTCCAATAGTGAAGTTGGAACATAGCCACCATTTACACATCTTGATGAGATGCTTCATTTGTTTCTCTCTGATCATAGTAAGTGCCTTGCATATTATCCCAAGCTGGCTTTGCAAAGAGATGTATAAAAGAAGCAGAAAATGAAAGGGGGGAAAGCAAAGCATGGTGTTCAAATGTAAAATTGATGTAAATACCCCTCAGATATCTCAAGACAGTAGGAAGGGGGGGGGAGAGCTGTTTGGGCAAAACACCGTAAGATCTTTTGTAAAACAAAGTGATGATAATTTATGGATTTCATGGAAAGAGAAAAACCTTAGGGGCTCTTATGAATAACTTTAAGTGTGTGGTGTGTCTATGCAGAAACTGTTTTCCTCGCCATCAGTATTGAGATGAAAGCTTAGCAGATCTCCCTGATGCCTTTGCCAATCGCTTTGCACTAAAAAAAGTAGATCCAAATCTACTTGTGCTTCTTAATGCTGCAAAATCCATGCTGGAAAAGTAAAACAAATAGTCATCTTTGCATTTGCGTCTGATTACTGATGTTTCCTTTCTCCAAGGAGACCAAATGTCTGTTTCATAATGCTCTCCCTCCAACTTTGAAGCACTTCTATTAAATTACGGTCAAAAGGGAAAAGACCTAGTGTCAGTTATATTTATATATGTGTGTGTTGAATCAGTAGATAGACTGGTCTACTAGGCCTTAAACTTACATGGGGGAAAGATATGTGCAGAGACATAAAAGGTAAAAGGTAAAGGGTAAAGGGACCCCTGACCATTAAGTCCAGTCGTGACCAACTCTGGGGTTGCAGTGCTCATCTTGCTTTATTGGCCAAGGGAGCCGGCGTACAGCTTACGGGTCATGTGGCCAGCATGACTAAGCCGCTTCTGGCAAATCAGAGCAGCACACGGAAACACCGTTTACCTTCCCGCTGGAGCGGTACCTATTTATGTACTTGCACTTTGACGTGCTTTCGAACTGCTAGGTGGGCAGGAGCTGGGACTGAGCAAAGGGAGCTCACCCCGTTGCGGGGATTCGAACCGCCGACCTTCTGATTGGCAAGTCTTGGCTCTGTGGTTTAACCCACAGCGCCACCAGCATCCCAGGGCTGTGCAGAGACATAAATGATTCTAAATGCTATGCACTATGGTCATCCGAACCATACCAGCTTATGTGAGAGAGTGTTCTATGAAGCTCCTACCCTAACACACCATTCTCCCTGCTGGATCAGGCCAAAGATATATGGAGAGTGTTTGAAGCAGGAGTAGCCAATGTGATACCTTCCAGTTGTTGTTGGGTTACAACTCCCATCATCCTTGACCACCAGCCATGCTGACTGAAGCTGATGCAAGTTGTACCACAGCAACATCTGGAGGGCACAACATTGGCTACCCTTGCTTCATCTCAAGGCACAAGCAGAACACTTTCTTTGTAAGTTGAGCATATGGAGAAAAGTGCAGATGCTGACCTTCAATGTACAGGCTGGTGTGTATGGTTGGGTATATGTTTGGCAGTGTGCTCATGTAGCAGGTGTCTGAAGCCAAGTGCTCATGGCAGAACCTACAATCTATATGTATCCTGTAGTTCCTTGAGGAAGACTGCTATTTACTGTGTTTCCCCTCAAACCAGCATCCATCCAATTTGAAAGTATACACTGAAGTTAAGCTGTGATATGTACATTTGAGACAGCAAAATGGAACAGGCATTTCTTCCTCAAGTGACAGCAGTTGAAAAGTTGATCAGTTTTTAAAATGTAAAATAATTGGATCAAAATCTTAGCACAATCCCTTAAATGAAAGTTGGGGGGGGGGCGCTATCTCTGTTACAAATTATCCAGATTTTCTCTATTGGATTAAACAGTTATCAAGAGGCTTCTTAAACAAGGTGAAATTTGTCATTTTTCTGGACTACAACCAAGAAGATCTAATTAGTAAGAGAAGTTTTACCCTGTAGGCTTCAAAATTAGTCTTTAGGTCAGAGAAGATGCTAATGGGAGAATATGGTTCTTACGTTTACTTCATGGGGAGAAGAGTTTGTCTCCCCCCTCCCCACAAAAAGAGGTCATTGGTTAGAATATTATCATGCAGATGCTCCCAAGCCTTTTCCTTATTGAGATTCACTTAGCAAAATGTACTGAATATTTAACAAATTTGCATTTCACATTCCTCCTCAGTCTCCATTGATTCATTAAATGAGAGAAGGTGGGAGCCCAAGAGAAATGTTTGCATGAAGGCTGAATTGAAGATAAGTATTGGCAATCTTTCTCCATCACTCTCCACAACCCTGACAACTCAAGGATGCTCTCCCAGCTCATTCTGGTTTCAGACATAGTTTACGGAAGATGGAGAATTCTGGAGAGCATGAGATTTTGCATGCAGAGGGACCCAGATTCAATCACTGATATCTCCAGTTAGGGCTATGAAAGTCTCAAGTCTGAAACCCTTGGAGAGCTGCTGCCAATCAGTATAGACAACTGAGGAAGGAAAAGGGAGAGAATGATGGCAAAGTTTGAGGCCAGGATGAAAGAGGAATGAAAGCAAAAGCAAACATGGGAAAGAGCTATTTCATAACACATAGCATGGCTCAGCAAACTTTTTCAGCAGTGGGCCTGCCCTGTGGGGGTCTGGACTCTATTTTTTTTGGGGGGGGGTGAAGGAACAAATTCCTATGCCCCACAAATAACCCAGAGATGCATTTTAAATAAAAGGACACATTCTACTCATGTAAAAACACGCTGATTCCCGGACTGTCCACGGGTTGGATTTAGAAGGCAATTGGCCTGGATTCAGCCCCCGGGCCTTAGTTTGCCTACCCATGATATAGAGCCTCTCCATAAGAGTTAACCATTGACTAGGAGGGCAACTGTCTCCAACCTTCTAGCTGCAGGCTTGGTGAAGAAGATGAACCTCAAGGAGTGATGCTCAAACCATATCCTTCTTTAAGAGCTGTGATTCATAGACTGGCCTCAGCAGCCATGGGTGAAACAACCTGAAATATTCTAAATACAAGGTGACAGAAGAAAGGGAAGCCACTACAATGCTAAGAATAGGGATGTAGGAAGACATAGTTTTCCATTCTGCCCATGCAGCACTGTTTCTGATCCTCTGTAGTTCATCTCCCACAAAAAATTGGCATTGTTCACCTTGCTGCCTGCTGTTGTGAAATTTACACAACTTACATAATTTGTGTAATTAATTATGGAAATTAAGTTGCCATTGTGCTATCCTGGCCCATTCATTTCAGTGGAAAGGAAATGCAATCGTTTGTGGACCAAAAGCAGCAACAGCAGGTGCTGATCATATCCAGTTGATTGATCTCCATCCCTGACAAGGGACGAATAAATGATAATTGGCAATTTTCTCTCCTGTTTCCATTTTCATTGGAATTCTCTGACATCCCTATCTGAGAATAAAACCAAATTAAGCTGCAACACACTACTTTTTGTACTCAGCAAAGGGACTTCACTATATATAGCTGTTGCTTGGTGTCTCAAATAAAGTAGGTATCAATGAAATGTGTATAGGTAAGGCATCTTATAATCAGGGGGCCCCAATGGCCCTTGCGAGCATTCCTTACTGGTTGGTCCTATAGAAGCTGAAGCTTTTGCGTTCATGCACTCCAGAGTTTCATCAAATGGGAATCCCACATTACTGAGGTCTCCTTTCTTGTTTCTTCTGTAAGAAAGAATCTCTCTCTCTCTCTCTCTCTCTCTCTCTCTCCATCTCTCCCTCTCCCTCTCTCTCTCACAAACACACACACACACCTTTTCCCAATTGCCCCCCCACCTTAGAATGAGACTTTCTAGTGGGAGGTTTGTTTCTGCTGCTTTCCTAACTGCTCATCCAGACTCCTGCTTAAAAAGGCATTTCATTCTCTAATTATGTTTGCTGAATTTTCTTTCTTTTCTTTTTAATAAAAAATGGTGGATTATTTACAGTTGTGTGGATTTAAACTGAGGATCAGAGCTCAAAGGAAGTGCTGTTGCATTTTAATATATGTCTGCAATGCCGAGTTGCACCTTCCAGATGAAAATACGGCTGTACATACTAAATTTTTACCTTGGGGTGCATGCAGAATGAGCCACTGTCTTAATGTTGATATTTCTTTCCCTGTCTCTAAGAGAGGCTGATAAAAATGCAATAAAATAAATAAAAGGCAAGCGGTGTGTATTATTGACTTTCCCCCTGCCTTATATTTATATTTTGTTGCCCAGAATTAAGGGACAAACTGCATGTGACATAGGACATATATGGTAAAGGTTTCCTTTGGAGAAGGACAGTAGCTTGGTAGTAAGCTATGTGCTTTGCAAGCAAAAGATTCCACATTCAATCACTGGCATCTCCAGCCAGGTAGGGCTCAGAAAGGCTACTGTTCGCTGCTCTAAAGAGCAGCCACCAGTTGATAGAGGCAATACTGAGCTAGACTGAGTTACAGTTTTAAATCTTTTGATTGCTTGGAGTGACAAAATGCCACTTATTAACTAGGCAGCTTTTCCTCTCTTTGGTTCTTCCCCTAAAAACAAATTTACAAAAGATTACATCCTCTATGGTTCTGAATAAAGGCTATAATTAAACAGGAACGTGTGGTGCTAAGCCAGACCATGTCCATCCAGCTCAATATTGTCTACACCAGGGGTCAGCAAACTTTTTCAGCAGGGGGCTGGTCCACTGTCCTTCAGACCTTGTGGGGGCCCGAACTATATTTTGAAGAAAAAATGAACCAATTCCTATGCCCCACAAATAACCCAGAGATGCATTTTAAATAAAAGGACACATTCTACTCATGCTGATTCCTGGACCGTCCGCGGGCCAGATTTAGAAGGCGATTGGGCCGGATCCGGCCCCCGGGCCTTAGTTTGTTTACCCATGGTTTGCACTCACTGGCCGTTCCTCTGCAGAGTTTCAGGCAAGCAGTCTCTACCCAGTTTTACTTCGAAATGGTGGGGATTGAACCTGGGACCTTTCTGTGCAAAGCATGTTCTCTGCTCTGAGTTCTGGCTCTTCGCCAGTGAGAAACATCTTTATATCAAGCTGAAACACCAGCCCATCCTACTCAACGAGATTTATTGGGATGCCTTTGCAGAGAGATGTTCAAGCAGCTGCCTGCTCTTTACTTTCCCATGTTTGTGTTGTTTTTAAAGTTTTGTTTAAATAAATATGACTGAAAAGTGTGTCTGGAAAGCACGCCTGCGGATGATAGCCCTTTCAGACTTGGCAAGTAAACAGACTATCCCAAGCCAAGGGTTTATTTAAAACAAATAGGTTCTGATTTCCAAGCTGCTTGCTTAATTTTTGTTTTAATTTGGTTATGCTTTGGAGGTTGCATGTCCCTGAAAGAAGTCCTCTGAGAGTATTTTACCTGCTAGAGCACATCCACATGGCTTGCTTGTTTCTCTGTTTAATCCAGAAAGAAGGAATATTGTTTTCTAAATATTATGTGTGTCCTGTTGCAGGTTGTTGTTGGCATCTGCCTATCTTGAGAGACAATGGAGTGCACCTTGGGGGGTGAAGCTAAACTGCTGGAGAATCACAGCGCCTGCTGTGGCTGCGGAGGTCAGTAACTCATAACTGCTGCCTCCTGCATGGTTTTTGCTGTTTTAGCATCACCAAAGTGACCTTCCTGGGCACAAGGCTGGGCAATGTGTCTAGAGGTCCTAGGCTGCCCAGAAAACAAGACCCCCTCTTGGCCTCACTGATGTGGTCCAAAGGGAAGCAGAGCAATACACTTGACACCAGTTTGGCTGCAGGAGTTGCTGGAACCTTCACTCCAGATTTGTGTAGGGTTTACTCCTTGACCTTTTCTTCTGCTGAAGATGTCCTGCAAGGCAGCATGTATGGATTTTTTCCTCAGAGTTTACTCCTGAAGCCTTTATCATGAATGTGTATAGCTGCAAGGCAGCAGAAATTTAGGATCAGAGTTTTCCTTAGGCTTGATAGGCTACCTTCCCAGGTTGATGAGCCCCATCTGCCCCTTGCTTCCCCCTACAGCATGTGCAGAAACCTAACTCACAGAGGGTTTGAGACCCATCACCTGGTTTAGCCAGCCAGCTTCTAGGAGCCACAGATGAGAGCTGAGGGCAGAGTGGACAGACTACCCCAGAAAGACTACAATGTGTTCCCCACCAGAGGTGCTAACCCTCCCGTAACACTACTTAAGAAGTATTTATTATGATTTATTCATAGAATCATAGAGTGGGAAGGGACCACAAAGGTAATCTGATCCATAGGTATTTAGCCAGTGGGGCAGGACACACAGGTGGGTTGGAAGGCTGTCCTGGGAAGATCATGGCAAAACTGTTGCTGTCAAGTTGAAACCCTCCTGCTGCTGATCACTACATGTGGTGTCTGGGCTTGAACATATTCCTATTTTTATCAATTTGCACAAGTATTGCAAATCGGCAGAAGAAAGGCAAGAGCATTTTTCAATAAGAAATACATTTCTGGCAAATGGTATGTCACATATTATGCCTGCAGTGAGTGTGCTCTCTAGTGGGTAAAGGTAAAGGGACCCCTGACCGTTAGGTCCAGTTGCAAATGACTCTGGGGTTGCGGCGTGCATCTCGCTTTACTGGCCGAGGGAGCCGGCGTACAGCTTCTGGGTCATGTGGCCAGCATGACTAAGCCACTTTTGGCAAACCAGAGCAGTGCACGGAAACGCTGTTAACCTTCCCACCAGACTGGTACCTATCTATCTACTTGCACTTTGACATGCTTTCGAACTGCTAGGTTGGCAGGAGCTGGGACCGAACAATGAGAGCTCACCCTATCGCGGGTATTCAAACCGCCAACCTTCTGATCAGCAAGCCCTAGGCTCTGTGGTTTAACCCACGGTGCCACCACGTTCCTTCTCTAGGGGGTGGGGGCACTCTATTCTTTACCAACTGAAAACCTTATGAGTGTGTTTGGTGTGGGGGGGTATTCTTCTGTCTCAGGAGAGAATGGAAGAGTCTGCCTTTAGGAGTAAAGCCAAACTTTTGGAGAATAAATTTTATTCCTGTGCAGAACCAAATGTGTGGATTAACAGACAAAAGGCTCATCTTACTGCTTGTGTTTAAACACTCAGGGCTGAAGAGAGGTTAAATCTCATCTTAAGCAGTTTAATTAAAAGTATAGGAATTAGCTGTTAGGCTGTTCTCCCCCTTTGCTAGCCTGTTTATCAAAGAAGGCTACAGACTGCAAAGTAAGTTTAAAACATACAGTTTACTCACAGTCAAGCATTTGTCCTTAGCAGCAACAGTAACAATAATAAATGCAGGTAAAATACTTGAGTTTACAGCAAAAACAGTTTCAGGCATGTACCTGATGCTGCTGTGATCCAAGACACATCCTCTTTTTTGGTTAGCTGTGGAGAGCGGTTTGGGAGAGGAGCAACAGGAAATACTTACTTTATTTTTACTGTGATTACAGTGTTACAGCTTGAGTACTGGTTTACGAACTACATCTTAGGCAGGTTCACATTAAAAAGTAAAATGAACAAATTCTCCATCTGTGCCTAGTGGTACAGTAGGAGATACTCTCTAGAGTCAGATTGCTGGGTTCTGCAGGTTGAGAGCATCTCTTTGTTGCCTTTCACACAGTGCATTGTTTATTATCACACATTGTGTTCCACATTTCTTCCAAGGAGCTCAGGGGGGCATACTTGATTCTTCCTGTCTCCATTTCATCTATGCAACAAACCTGCAAGTTGTGACTGGCCTAAGGTAATCCATGGCTGAATGGGGATTTGAACCTTGGTTTCCCACATCTTAGTCCAAAACCTTAACAGCTACACCATACTGGCTCCCCACACCCAGATGTTGCTGCACCTGCTCCTTTTTTCTGACATCCCAATAATCAGAACAATTCCATTAAACAGACATTGAATAACCATTTAATTTAGCTTGCTGGATTCAACTGGCCCACACTGGCAATTCAAAACAGCAGTGGATTTCACAAAAGTCATGAGAATATAGAAATGTGGAGCCCACAGTGAAGCTCCACATCCATCACCTGCAGTGGCTACTTTTAACTTCCTGTGGATCTAGAAATGATGATGTAACCACAATCTCTCTGCCTTTGCAAATAGACTAATAACAATAAAACATTTATAATCCTAACAGCAGCATAATAGTATATGGTTTCCAAATGTTAGGAGTAAATCTCATTACCTAGGAACAATTTCTCCCTGTTGATTGACTTCTATTTTCCTGGAGGTGTGTTTTAAAGATTGCTATTCACCCTAATTGTAGCAATGATGTTGGCTTCCAAACAGAAGTGAAGGACAAAGTGATATTGTAAGGCTCTAAATGGATGTTCAGATGCTCCTTTCTGTACGGGGAGAAAGATGATGTCTGCTAGATTCAACTTCCAAATTAATAGACCCCAGTTAATCAGGTTCATTAATTTCAATGGGCTAAGTAGAAATAACATTGGATACAACCCATAATTCCCAAAGACCCCGGCGTTAAATGTCCCTTAAGTCTGTCTCCCCCCCCTCCCTGCAGCAGCAACAGGGGATAAAGGAAGACAGAAAGCAATTTCCTCCATATTTCTATGACTGCAATGCCACAGGTGTTCCCCCAGTGCGCCTGACCCATAGTGTTGCACAGAGAAATCTGCATTTCCCAGAGCTCCTGGTGCCTGGTACATATCCATTGCAGTATGCTTGATGCCAAAGAAGGAACAAAGAGGTTGAAGAGAAACCTTTCTCCATTTCTCTGCTGCTAGAACAGCAACAACAGCATGGTAGCATTGAAGGGAGCAGGTTTGGGGCTGGCAAGGAAACAGGGTTGAAGTTCAGATTAAAAGAGAGGCTAAAGAAGAACCTTTGGAGTTATATTGCTGTTGAAGTGAGCATTATGAGCTGGCCAGATCCATTTTCCCAGGCCTAACCATCACTAGAGCTGAGGATGGGTGATGCTCTAATGCTGCATAATGTTTGGCTGCAAGCCTCTGCTCATTTGAAATGCCCAAAAGCTGTATAAATGGCAAACCCATTTTTAATTTGAATTTGCTAGTGATGCCCAGCTAGTTGTGAAGTTGCTTGACTTCTTCAGCTTTGTTTTCTCCTGACTTTTCAAATTGCTTTTTGGAGTGGAGAAGGGAGGTGGGGTTGTTTAGTGAATTTTGATTGCTGGTTGTCATACTGGATCCATACTGAGAACTGACAATATAATGCATTGCTGCTCCCTGAGTCATTGTTATTCCTGATTTGCTCCTTCTATAGCTGAAAAACCTCAGTAACACAGTTAGAAGGAGAATGGCAGTGCACGACATTACATGTTAATGACAGATGCTTTATTTGTGGGAGACATGCAAATAATGCTGAAGTAATTTTGTTCCATTGGAATTCTGTTGCAGTGATTACTGAAATTAGTATATTACTCTTGCCCCCTATCCATGTTGCTAACTTTAAAAAGTTCTGTGTCACCACCCACCCCTTAGAGTTTCGCCAGTTCCATTCGAATGCCTCATTTGTTAAATATTTATTTAAATAATGATGACTATGATAAAACAGAGACAAAACTGCATGAAAGTAACTGGGACATGTCTGTTCGTATTCATGGATTTAATAATTCCAGAATATCTCAAATAATGGTGCCATTATTTTCCTCTCTTCCCCACATTCACAGCATGCGTTCAAAGCACAATGATACCACTTCAAATGAATTATGGGAACTCTAATATGTTAAGGGTGCTAAAAGTTGTTAGGAGATGCTCCTTTCAGAGATACAAATTCTAGACCTCCCTGGGAAGAAGAATTTTCCCTCAAATATATTTTTTTATTTTGACTTTAGAAACAACAGGCTGGTTGCAGGGGAAAAAAACAACAACATTAATTTAAAAACGGTAAGTTGTCACAACTGCCAATAAGAAAATATAGGATACAGCCATGTGATTTACTGAGTCAATAATAAAACATACCAAGAGGAAAACAATGTGTGGTCTATGATTGCAAAGGATTCCATGATTTAGACTCTGGGAAGAAGGATTGATTGAACTGCTCTGGGAATTGTTGAGAATGTGACCTAGGTTTTCCTTATTTGGTTAGATTATCTCACTATGGTGGCAACACCCCAAATGTATGACGCCAATCCCTTATGCATGGTGGTTCATTCATGCATAAATGGAGAAAAACTGGGATATATTTATCATGGACTCAATTTCTCTACAAAATTCAGGGAGCATTGGCCACAGTTTGCTGACTCTCCTTTGGAAAAATGGTTACCAATTCTCAGTTCTATAGACTCCACATAGCCATTGTATGTGCAATATAAAATAATCGGTTTGATATAATATGGGAAATGCTTATACATAATCATGCTATGTTGCAAATATTTTCATGGGTCTGTGACTTTCTATATAGAAGCAAGTAGTAGAGCAATTTGATATATGGTTTTTCCTTTCCTTTCCCATGAATCTGGTGCTATGTATCTACAATAAAACAGGGCAAGTTGGACATGCAAAAACAAAAAAGAAAGCCATTTTCAGGTGGTCTCTTCCTGCATTAAGAGCATGGGAGTATAAGAAAACCAAGATGAACTAAAGCTCAGCATGCATTTCCCAACTGGTTCCCTTTGGATGTTTTGGATGCCAATGCCCATTATCCCTAGCCAGCATGGCCAATGATTAGCAATGATGGAGTCCATGACATCTGAAGGGCATCAGGTTGGAGAAGGCTGGTCTACACTGACTGGCACCAACTTCCCAGGGTTTCAGACAGGGAGATTTCCTCTGCACTGTGTTCAGCTCATGGATTATTATTGCCTTGACCTGATGGTTATTGGCTTGTGGCAATAAAGAAGAAGGAAGGCTTTTTCACTGGTGGGACTACTGTTGTGGACTGTCTGCCCTGCTGAAATGTGAGAGGCCCCATCAGTGTTGTCATTCCACCAGTTCCTCAAGACACACCCATTTGGCTAGTGTCCCCCTGACCTGAACTTTTATTGTTTTTGCCCGTTCTGTTATGCTTTCAGTTTGCTTAAGTGCATATTTTAATTAATGGTGCTTTAATGTTATTTTTTGTTTTAATTATGGATCAATTTTATAGTTGCATACCTCTTAGAAGCCATTTTGCCATGTAAGTGGAATAATAATAAGAATAATAAGAATAATAGGTATAATAATACATAGCAATGCTAGAGATTGAATTGGGGACTTGCTAACAGATGTTCTCCCACTTTTGATTCTATCCACCCACCCATCTTTTAATCCACATAAAGGATAAATGTAAACAAACAGAGGCAGTTTATCAATCTACCAGTATGACTCCACTTCCTTCTCTCTGTGTGTGTGCACGCGCCTAATATTACTGCCCAACCTTCCACAGATGGAAAGGGCACTGAACTAATAAGATGGAAATGTACAATACTTTTACAGGCCTTGCTTGGCTTGTAAACTTTACAATCCATGCAGGGCCGATGCTACTGTTTCCCAACAGCTGGGACACCAATCCTGCCTTCTTGTATTTTACTAGAGTAAAAATCATTTTGAGGCAAAACTTTATTGGTTCCCATTAACAGTAGTATGCACCAGGAACTTAGGTATCAGCAGTGATGTACTGGTGGCCACATGAGCTTTGGGCTCTCTCAACCTTTGCTTTTCAGATTTATGACAGTTTTGAAGAGCTAAATTGGAGAAAATGAAACCCATCAATGGCTCTCAGCCATTAGCACGTGTCTCTTTGAGTGTACCAATGTGGTGTAGTGGGTGCACGTGTCTCTCGTGGGTGTACCAGTGTGGTTAGTATTCTAGATTAAAACCTGGGAGACCAGGGTTCAAATCCCACTTGGCTGTGAAGTTCATTTGCTAACCTTGGGCCAGTCACTGTCTCTCAGCCTAAACTACATCACAGGGCTTTTGTGGGGATTAAATAAGTGCCCCATTCAGCTCCTTGGAGAAAAAGGTGGGTACATAAATGCAAGATATAAATGAAATAAAAATACCTGCCACCCACATATTCCTTTTAACATGCCTCCTAGAGAAGAAGGCGAGATCCTTTGCTAGAGATAAACCAGGCACCAGCCCTGGAAAATAAATACTGTGCTTGTTGATGTAGGCCCAATAATGTAGGCCCAGACCAGGCTTAAGCAAAGCTTCCTTTTATTGGAAGAAAAGAGGAGAACAAGATTATTGTGGTCTGTGACCAACATCCTTGAACACTGATCAAGCTGAACATTGAGGGTGATGGGAACTGGAGCCCAACAACCACTGGAGGGACACAGGTTAGCCAACCCTGATATATATGACCCATGGGAACCAGGTGACCATGACACCCCCTCTTGCAAATGAATATTTGATGACGAAGACGATTAGCTAGTGCAATCTGCCGAAATCTGCTTATCTAACCATTTAAAACATGGATTGGGAAAAGGTGGCTGTCAAGATGTTGTTGGACTGCAATGCTCATCACCTCTGTCCCTTGTCCATGCTGCCATGGAGTGATGGGAAGTGGAGTCCAATGAAATATTGACGGCCTCTGGTTCCCTAGCCAAGAGTTACTGTGTAGCTGGATGCAAAAACGTTAGAAGTCAGTTACTTTTTTCACTGCTACAGACATGATGATTATTTCTTTTTTGGGGGAAATTATTTTAATTATCTGGAAAGAAAGATAATAAAGCTAATTGAGCTTCTGGACTAGTTATTTGTTTGGCTATGTCTGAAACAGCTGCTGAGATCTTCCTATGAGATATGGAATTATTTCATCCCTTCTGCTTACAGCTATGTCATTCTCACCCAGCAATTTCAAAACCAAGCCAGCTGAGGAAGAGCCTCATTGATTTATTCCTTGGAGATGCTTAAAGGTCTCCTCCACCTATTTACACAGAATGAAATATTAGCTTCTGGCATTCAAATACATTTTGTGCAGAATTAAGGAATCCCAAGAAGGATTTAAAAAACTGTTTTGTCTTCCTCCCTTTTTGCCTTCTCAATACCTATTCATCCACTAATTGCTTTGAGATTTGAGCAGGCTGCGACAGATATTATACCAGAACATACTGTGTAATTCCCCCCTTTTTTTCTTTGTCTCTTTTGCTACTCCGATAAGGATGTTAGAAATGTCAAGTGCCTGGAAGAAAACAGGAATGAAATGTTACAATTTGTTGATCTACTCAAAACTAGTATCAGATGGTGTGGTGGCAGAGCTTCCCTGACCTGATTGGTTTCACTGCTGCTGCTTACCAGAATATGGAAAGGGAAGGGAAAGGCAGTGGCAAGGTTAGTGTGGTGCAAACACAACAGTGGGGGCACCACTTTTACTCCATCAGAGTGTTTGTACCATGCCAACCTTGCTGCTGCATCAACCATGGATAGCTCCAAATGAGAACTTCATAGCCTTAAAGGGTCAATCTTCTGGCCTCAGGATGGACCTCCATTCCATAGCTACCCCTTCTGGTATGCTTGTGTGCCCCTTGACTCGTGATGTATGGTGGGAGGAATCTGGGCTTTGCCCCAGACATGCCAACTCTAGGGGGCAATGGTGTTGTCTCTCCCCACAATGTTCCAAAGCAGGGGTTGGAGGAGGTCGAACCGCTGAGCCAGGCATGGCACACCATCAAAGGCAAGCTCTTCCTGAGTGCGAGCTCTGGCCATTGAAGATGCGTGGTGCTGGGCAAGGCCTCCTCCCAATGATGTGCCTCCTCCCAATGATGCATGTGATGCACAGTGCGTGTGTGATGTCACTGGTGTGACATGATGCTGTGAACCAATCTTTGGCCCAAGGTGGTGTCTCTGCTCTTACCCTACTGGCCTCGGTGGTCTAGAAGATTACTTTGGGAGCCCCAGTCCAGCAGCTTCAGGTGCAATGGTCTCCCAGTGTTCCCAGTTAGCTCTCAGCCTCGAACCTTCCCTGGCTTCTTGTTTGGTGCTCCTGTCTGGTGTTCTGACTTGGTGTCCCAATTGCTGCTAGATTTAGGGATCGACAAAACTTTTTGTCTGAGTGGGTGGAGGATACTTGCCTACTTTTCAAAGGTAAAACTTACATTTATTATTCCCCCTGCTTTTGCCTCTGGCCATGCCCATTACTGGTTGCTCAGGAGGCTGTTGAGAAGGGAATATGGCCTTCAGATTGAAAAAGGTTGCCCATGCCTGGAGTATCTTGTCCTAGGAATATCATTGAGGGAAAAAAATTGGCATCACAAACCTTGGAATGAATATATACACACACACACATCCTGTCATTAAATTCTATCAAAAACAAACACCTTGATTTCTCTCCCGAAGACAGTTTATTATACCTACTGCACACACAGCTATTTTATCTTCCCTTCTTATTTTTCCAGCGATGTTTCTCTCCACAGAGTAATCAGTCAATGATATTCTGCTCGTAAAAAAAGCTACTATTGCTGAGCACTCTGCTCTTGAATGACAACATTATCCATCATATTTACTTCACTGGAAGTGGCCTCTGCCTCAACAGTGTCTGGGCCCGTTTCCTTGCACGGACGCTCATTTTTAAACCAACCCTTGAGTCTATCACCTTGATGGAAATGGGATCCTGCCACTGTAACTTTGGAGGAGGCACTATTCCCTCCCCTTTCATTAAGCAGAAATTCAGCAAGAAGCTAACTAATTAGCTTCTTTAGCGGGACAACTGTCTCCACGGCTTTTGCATCATTGTCATGGCCGTCTTACCCATAGACGCTAGTGGTGCGGGACACCAGGACGCCTTGTTCTGGAGGGCACCAGGCGAGAGTCTGGGGAACACCGAATGAACACGCTGAGTGTGTGCACTGCTCCCGCTGAGCGCCGGCTTGGTTTCCCCCCTTTTAGCCTGCAGGCGCTGAATTCTGTGGGGTGCCAGAAGGCTAAAAGGGGAAAAAACCAAGCAGCGCACGGACCCTTGCTCACTCGGCGCAAGCCTGCTCGCTTTGTGTGCTTGCTCGCCCAATGGGTTGAGGCATAGGTACGCATAGTGCCCCTCCTACTAAAGGTAAAGGTACCCCTGCCCGTACGGGCCAGTCTTGACAGACTCTAGGGTTGTGCGCCCATCTCACTCAAGAGGCCGGGGGCCAGTGCTGTCCGGAGACACTTCCGGGTCACGTGGCCAGCGTGACAAAGCTGCATCTGGCAAGCCAGCGCAGCACACGGAAACGCCGTTTACCTTCCCACTACTAAGCGGTCCCTATTTATCTACTTGCACCCGGGGGTGCTTTCGAACTGCTAGGTTGGCAGGCGCTGGGCCCGAACAACAGGAGCGCACCCTGCCGCGGGGATTCGAACCGCCGACCTTTCGATCGGCAAGCCCTAGGTGCTGAGGCTTTTACCCACAGCGCCACCCGCGTCCCTTTAGCCCCTCCTACTAGCCATCTTCATTTTTGAGCCGGGCATCAGATGCCTTGGATCTCCATGGGTCCCTTGGATCTCCCCCGGCCCGCTCGCCACCCTTGCCATGCCGTGCTGTGCCGAAGCAGCGCTGCACCCGGAGCCTCTGCCTGCTATGGCCACCATGACACGAAGCTGTCAGAAGAGCTGGGGGGTGCTGCGTCCAGCCTCTGCCTCTTCCCCACTGAAGGAGCTGCCCTCCAGCCGCTGCCCGCCTCCGCCTGCCCCACAAAGTTGGGCGCATCGCCAGCAGCGCCGTCCTGTCCCAAGAGGCTTCCTCTGCCACTGCTGGTGTTCCCTCCTTAAAAATGGTCAACAACTCTGGGAAACAGGGGGTGGGGGTGGGGTGCTGGAGGGATCTTTGCACCACAGCACCAGATATGCTTAAGACGGCCCTGATCATTGTCATGGGTATGCTGAAATCAAATTCCAAATGCAGCTCTATAGACATCTTTACCTGGCCATCAGGGTTTCAGGCAGGGTTCTCTTCTAGCCCTAGCTGGAGATGCCTCTAAGGCAGATACTCTACCTTTGAGCTACAGCCCTTCTGCTTCTAGCACAGATGGCTTCCAACAGTTGGAAGACAAATCTGATACCTCTTTACGACCCACACCCTCTGTTTATTTTAGGGGATGGGATGGGGAGGGTTTTGATTTAGTTCACAGTATAAAATGGACCTACCTAATTCACACTTTCTGAAATAATATGAGAGCTGAGACACAGAGCCTTTCTAAATTATCATTTCTCTGAATTTTGCAGTGCAGTTCTCCAAGCAAGCCAGAATGCATGTACCAGAATGCATATAGTGGGGTACAATTTGCATTAAAAAACAACAACCCACCTATCAGTGAAAACAGCAAACTAAAGAATGAATTATCATAGGAAAAATTATATACAAGTATGAGCTTATTTGGAGAAATTCACACTGAAACTGTTGATGGATTTTCATGAGGATTTTGAAAGATGAAAATAAATAAACTGAGATGGGCATGTAGGGAACTGAACTTAAGATTGGGGGTGGGGATCAGATTCGCTGGCAGATTCGCTGAACCCAACATGGAATGGGCTATACCGATCTGAGTTGATCAAACACTAAAGCACTGCCATTAACTTGTGGTTGATTATTCAAACAGGAACAGTAGTGTTAAACCATGACCCACTTGAGCCCATTTTTCATTTCATAATGGCCAAGTCAGGCACATACCCCCAAGATTATACTGCTCAGTGGTTCAGTTAAGCAATTTATGCTCCGTTATGCTCATGGTCACTCCAGCATATTATTGTCTGCAAGGGGTGGGTGTGTTAACCTTTCAAGGGGAATTTCCAGAAGATATTGCACAAATGACTACTGAGCATCTGCTGCAAAGAGGCGGAACATCAACAGTGACTTGCAAAGGAAGTCTGAAAAGCTGGTGTGAAGCTATAGCAAAACCTCAGCAGTTCAGTCCTTGGCATTTTGATACTTTGTGGGGTTTTTTTTTTGTAAAGTCACTTAAATAATGCAGATAGAGTCCAGAAGGAAACATCCTCACAATACTTTCCTGAGCAAACTGAACAAAAACAGGAAACAAATGGGTTTTTCCTTCCCTGTACATAGCAGGGAGATATACAATACTACATACAGAGGGGAACTCCTTCAGAACCTACACAGCCAATCAGAGCATTTGCTATCTCACTGAAGATCATTCCTCTCCCTAGTAGCTAAGCAACTCCTCTACCATCCCTCTTGGCTAGCTGGCTTGCTAACAACAGAATTAATCCTTAAAATTCAAACTCAATAATCCCTGCTGTTGTTGCACTTCCAATACTTTTAGCTGCTTTATGTTGCTTTAAAACCTAGACATGGCTACTTAGAATTGTAGAGTTGGAATGGACCCCGAGGGCCATCTAGTCCAACCCCCGACAATTCAGGAATCTCAACACACAGTCCTCCATCCATTTCAAAACCATACCAGACCCTGCTTAGCTTTGCAAATGTGCTAGCAGTTTTATTGCTGTACCACTTGTACCATTAGAAAAAAATATTTTGGCCAGTAGTGGCTGGTGCCCATTAGGGCTGGTAAGGCAGAAGGTAGAGTTGTCAACTGTAGGTGGGGCCAGAACCAATAGCAGGCGGAACCAACTAGTTCTCATTTCGCTCCCATCCATCTCCCCAACAAGGGACACCATTGAAGGATTGGATATGCAGTAAGGAAGGCAGGGTATGGATGTGGGCAAACTGAGGTTGAGTGGGCCATTGCTCCCTCCACTGCATGGAACAAGCCTCCACTGATTTTAGGTGTGGTCTTTTTTAAGGATGCACTTGGGACATAGCATTATTCATTTATTTCCTAAAATTAATATCCTGCTTGGTTGTTGTTGTTGTTTAAAAAAGCTCAGAGCAGTTTACAAAAAAGAATAAAACTACAAAATTATCAGTAAAAACAGCTAAACAAATCAGTGATAACCTAAGGTAAAGGTAAAGGGACCCCTGACCAGTTGTGGATGACTCTTGGGTTGCGTGCTCATCTCACTCTATAGGCTGAGGGGGCCGGGGTTTGTCCGCAGACAGCTTCTGGGTCATGTGGCCAGGAGGACTAAGCCGCTTCTGGCAAAACCAGAGCAGCGCATGGAAATGCCGTTTACCTTCCCGCTGGAGTGGCACTTATTTAGCTACTTGCACTGATGTGCTTTCAAACTGCTAGGTTGGCAGGAGCAGGGACCGAGTAACGGGAGCTCACCCCACTGTGGGGATTCAAACCGCCGACCTTCTGATCAGCAAGCCCTAGGCTCTGTGGTTTAACCCACAGCGCCACCCGCATCCCAGTGATAACCTAAACACCTGTGGCAGCTGTTATAGTGCCAGTTACACACATCGAAGCAATCAAGTTGGCTTGCACGTAGAAGGTGATCCATGCATTAATCAAACACTGACAAATCATAATCTCCCGCAGAGGGTAGCTGTGTGTGTATGTGTGTGTGTGTGTGTGTGTGTGTGTGTGTGTGTAAACAATATCCATAACTCTGAGTGCCTTGGAGGAAGGTTTGGATCAAGAGAATCACTCAGTAATCAAAGGAATTGAGGCACAGACCATAGTGCAAATTTTCACCTGCTGATTTCTCTGTGTTGATGCACCTTGGCAAATGAAGAGGACAGGCATTTTCTCACCTGCGTTGAGCTTTCCAATATGCCCCAGCTATGCTGTGATACAAGTTATATTTGTAAAATATCTGGACATTTAGAATGCTGACACCTGCGTGACATCTTCTTGCTTAGTGTTGATTTTAATTATCCTTTGAATGTTCTACATAAACTATTTTAACCTTTATTGATAATTTTATGTTTTATGGTGTGTGGGGTTTGTTTGGTTTTTTGCCAACTGCTTTGAGGTTCCTTTACAAACAAGCAGTGTGTACATGTTGTGAAACAAATTAAATAAAAAGTATTTATTTGTTTATTTGAAAAGTATGAAAGTGTCAACAGATCAGGTGCACAGCAGCAAAAGACTTGGATTTTGCACCACCTGGGTAACCTTCACCACCTGGGTCATTTTTAAATAATGGCTCTAGTTAAGGTTACAATGTATCAATAGAATTGAGAGCTAGATGTGAAGAGAAGTACAGGTAAGTGGTATTCAAAACTAGCTTTCTTGTTTTTATATTTTATATTTCAGTTTTAACTTCCTGCTACTGCTGTGTCTTTTTGAGGGAAATTTTAATTACCCCGAGAAATTATCTTTTGTCCTAAGAAATAACTTAGTCCCCGAAGCAAACACTACCGCTCACAGCTGACAGATAACTTTCCAGGGAGACCTTTTGTTTAGCGATCTCACCAGACTTATCTTCTGTTTCAATCGATTCTGCAGTTTGCAGGGGCTTATAGATGCTTGAAGTGCTTTTCAGCAGTCACCGAACAATCTGCTTTTGAAAGGAACAACTGCAAATCCTTCCCATCATCTCTCTCTCTCTGAAAACCTGGAGATGCAGGAGAAAACATGCAGATATAATCACAAAACAATGCATTGTTTTGCATTATTTTGCATTGTGAGAGACTGAAGTTGCTGAATTCTGGTTTACTGATAAAGGGTGTTGTGTTTGTGTGTGCATGTTTATGATAAGAGATCAATATGTGGAAAGAATATTAATCTACTCTGAAACAAAGGGCCAATATGGAAGAAATAAGTGGAACATGCAACAAAATATTGCAAAGTAGAGGGCCCCTGTTCTGGAATGTGTTCAGATGGGGGCAATGAAGATGATGGTCACATTCATACATTTAAAGCAGTAGTGAAATTTTTCGCAGGGGAACAGTTAGGGCCAGAGGTGCCAGCTTGTGAGGGTGATGGGGGGTGACATCGCATGTGTGACATCGTGATGTTTCACACACGAGCATTTCACCTCTCTCTGTCAGCCAGGCAGAAGCTTCCTGAGCTTTGGGAAGGAGGTGCCAGGCCTTTGATAGGATGCTGGGGCCCTTCTGCCTCTTTCTGAAGGAGGGCTCTTGGACATATTTGGAACATTTAGGGGACTAGCCTCGCCCCACTACGCCACTTATGGCACACCACTGATGGCTTCCTATCAAGGATACTGCCATAATGGCAGGAGGAGATGGGATTGCATGGCTTTTGAGGTTTCTTCCAAGATTCTGTGTTGAGGATTCCAGCTATCCATGCTCCTTCCCAGCAAACACCATTCCATTCCCTCTCCCTGCCCCCCCATACTTTCTGTGCCCAATTCAATCAGTCAGAAATCTGTGGACATTGAACATCCTCAGTTTTCATTGGGCTGATTTGGGGTCTCTCCTCAATATTAGCGGAATTGTTCCACAGGCTGTTGTTAGCATTGGTCAAATCTGACATTTTGGTTTCTCTCCGTTTCTCATTTTTCCAATATTCAGTTCAGTTCTCTAGATTTCCACATGTGCAATTTTTTTTAAAGGCCTCATGAAAATTCACATATTTAGTGTGAATTTCTCCTAATACACACATTTTTAAAAAAGAATTTTGCCTAATGTACACATTTTTGCAAGCAACACCGTCTAATACAATACATCACTTTCATTAATATACAGTACATGTTTTATATACACTGTAATCTAGAATATACATTTTTTGCAGACATTACTCAGTTGGAGAACTTCATTGCAAAATTAGTAGAAGTGTAAATTTTGAAGGATGGCTGTTATTTGGCTCTTGCATTGTTTTATAAACTGCAGATTAGGTAGGTTCTCCTTTAAATGTGAACTGAACTGATTTTCTTGCCCATCCGCACCTGTGAGGATTTGCTTTAATGGTTAATGGGCTCTCCGGTCCTTAAAATCCACAGGTCTCTGCACAAACATTTATGTGATCTTAAGCCATCTTGGAACCAAAAGACAGTGAAACTTTAAATCACTCACAGGGTATTTCATTTCAGTCCTTCAAGGCAGACTCAGTCGAGCAGACAGTTGCTCAGTGATTTATGGAAGGAAGGTTATTGTCTCGATGCGAAGAGATAAAAGTTTATTCATTAAATAAAAGTGTAGATTCTGCAAAAACAGGAAAGTCTCTTCTCATTTGATGGGTTTATTTTTTTTTTATTTTCTTTTTTCAGCATGCACAATTCTTTAAACCCTTGTAACTTATACATCATCATATTTATTGAACCATCCTTCTTTATTAAGTTTTCGAGGCACTGCTGTCTGCATGTGCTCAAGGAAAGCACAAAACCATTTATCACAGTTGCAATATGTTGAGGAGCACAGAACATATAAAGACATATACCCCCTGTGTCAATATATGCACTTGTTAGCAGTGCATGAAGTTTTCTCATCCTGAGTCAGATTCCTGGCCCATCTAGAGTTGTAATGCCTTCCCTAAGACCATCAGCTCTGCTGGATCAGATCAAATGCCCATCAAGTCGAGCATTCCATACCCAATGGTAAGACAGAGTTTGCTGGAGCCGGCACTAGACACGTAGCTCTGACAGACTTGCATGAGCTGCACCACCATGGCAGCGGTGACTAATCTGAACTGACACTGCACACTAGTACACAGTAACACAGGTCCAGATTTTACTGCTGAAGCCTTGCAGTGCATACAGAAAAGGAATGGACATTTTACCCATTATGTCCTTGGTCAACTGGGAGGCATGGGGCATTCTTGGCATGACAGCGTAAGTGCAGCAGGCCCCTGGAAGTGTACCCCACCCCCGACAGGCCTGGCAATGATAGCCAATCAGATGTCTCCAGGAAGCCCAAAAGCAAGGCATGAAGACAATGGCTCTACCCTATTGCTGTCTGGCATGTGAGCTTTTGAATTACACAAAACTCTTCTCCTGGGCTGGATTCACTTTTTAAAAGGGGACTAAGCACTGATGGCATCCAGAGCTATCTGTCTCAGGAAGAAGCATGATGCTAGGCCTTTGACAAAGGCCTTGTGCATAAATGGGCATGCTTATCCCCTATAATTCCACTACTTTCCTATTGTCTTCACCTAGTGTCAATATTAGTGGCCAGCGGATTGGAGAAGATCAGTCTACATCCCAATCCCAAAGAAGGGCAGTGCCAAAGAATGCTCCAACTACTGCACAATTGCACTCATTTCACACGCTAGCAAGGTTATGCTTAAAATTCTACAAGGAAGGCTCAAGCAGTATGTGGACCGAGAACTCCCAGAAGTGCAAACTGGATTTAGAAGAGGCAGAGGAAACAGAGACCAAATTGCAAACATGCGCTGGATTATGGAGAAAGCTAGAGAGTTTCGGAAAGACATCTACTTCTGCTTCATTGACTATGCAAAAGCCTTTGACTGTGTCGACCACAGCAAACTATGGCAAGTTCTTAAAGAAATGGGAGTGCCTGATCACCTCATCTGTCTCCTGAGAAATCTCTATGTGGGACAAGAAGCTACAGTTAGAACTGGAATGAGAACAACTGATTGGTTCAAAATTGGGAAAGGAGTACGACAAGGCTGTATATTGTCTCCCTGCTTGTTTAACTTATATGCAGAATTCATCATGCAAAAGGCTGGGCTGGATGAATCCCTAGCCGGAATTAAGATTGCTGGAAGAAATATCAACAGCCTCAGATATGCAGATGACACAACCTTGATGGCAGAAAGTGAGGAGGAATTAAAGAACCTTTTATTGAGGGTGAAAGAGGAGAGCGCAAAATATGGTCTGAAGCTCAACATCAAAAAAACCAAGATCATGGCCACTGGGCCCATCACCTCCTGGCAAATAGAAGGGGAAGAAATGGAGGCAGTGAGAGAGTTTACTTTATTGCGCTCCATGATCACTGCAGATGGTGACAGCAGCCACGAAATTAAAAGACACCTGCTTCTTGGGAGAAAAGCAATGAGAAACCTAGTCAGCATCTTAAAAAGTAGAGACATCTCCTTGCCAACAAAGGTCCGTATAGTAAAAGCTATGGTTTTCCCAGTAGTGATGTATGGAAGTGAGAGCTGGACCATAAAGAAGGCTGATCGCCAAAGAATTGATGCTTTTGAATTATGGTGCTGGAGGAGACTCTTGAGAGTCCCATGGACTGCAAGAAGATCAAACCTATCCATTCTTAAGGAAATCAGCCCTGCGTGCTCACTGGAAGGACAGATTGTGAAGCTGAGGCTCCAGTACTTTGGCCACCTCATGAGAAGAGAAGACTCCCTGGAAAAGACCCTGATGTTGGGAAAGATTGAGGGCACATGGAGAAGGGGGCGAGAGAGGACAAGATGGTTGGACAGTGTTCTCGAAGCTACCAACATGAGTTTGACCAAACTGCGGGAGGGAGTGGAAGACAGGAGTGCCTGGCGTGCTCTGGTCCATGGGATCATGAAGAGTCGGACACAACTAAACGACTAAACAACAATAGAAGTGTCAATATTTTGGCTGAAAACTCCTTGAAGCAGACATCTGCCCCTTTTATTTTATTTTTACATGTGTTGCCACAAAAGCAGTGTCCTGAAATCTGCGCCCCCTTTCTGTTGAGGGTTAATTCCCATAGGGGTGATACATATGTGTGTTTGTTTTTGGAACATGTCAGTTGTGTGCAGGACCGAATCCATCAGTGAGAAGAGCCAGAGGCATCCTCTTTCTCTTTCTACCACTCAATTTTCTCTCCCTTTCTCTATCGCCTTCTAGCAAGCTGGTAGGGAAGGGATAGGGTTAGCAAAGTCACTTAAATAATGAAGATGGAGTCTAGAATGAAGTCTTGATAACATCTGACTAAGCAAAATGGAACAAAAGCAGTTTGAAATTAGAGGAGAAAGGGACAGAAAGGTTTGACCTTTATTCGTTCAGACCTTGTACATAGCAGGGAGACATTCAGCTAAACATTCAGCTAAACTCAGAACTACACAGCCCATCAGAGCATATGCTACCTCAGAAAGATCATGCCACTCCTGCTCCTCCACCACCACCCCCTCCCTTGGGTTAACTGGCTTACTGGGAACATAATTAACCTTTAAGTTACATATGGAGTGCTCTTTGCTGCTGCACTTCCAACTGATAGATTACCGTACTTCTTGCCCACCCAAGTTGTAAAGCTCCATACACAGTGATAATAAACCACAAATAATGAAAATGTGTTAGTATCTCAACACTAACTGAAGGAAGATTTGATGTTTTCTAATGCTAGGGAACATCTTGTCTGGATATCTACATTCAGTTCTCAACACATAAACCTTACAAAGAGGCTTTACGCTAAGTCAGATTACATGCCTTTCTTTCTCCCTAACTCAGGCTGAAACAAGTGTATTAATTGAGTCATATTTTTCTCTGTGATAGCAAACTTTACAGGTTTCCCCCAGGAGAGAGCTGACATAAAGTGGAAAGAGGAAGGTGCTTCAAAACACCCCCCCCCACACACACACCTAAAGGTTTAAATTCACAGATTATTGCTAACATCAAAAAGTATTTCCCTTCTGTGTTCATCACAGGTCTTTTACAAATATGACTCTGGAATATCTTAGAAAACACAATACTGAAAACAAATTTAGACACAGGGGAAAAGTTGATTTATATTGTTCAAGCAATTCCCTCTTTGTGAATTGGAAATGAACTGATGGACCAATGTACAGATCATAACATAATTACCCATTAGACTTCACACATCTCCAAATGTTGTGATACAGTCCTTGGCTCAAAAAAGTCTAAACAAGTATTTTAAATTGCAACTTTTTGGTGAGATGCATGTATTTCAAAAGAGAGTACATACAGAAAAGGGTACCAAGGAGCTGCTTGGGCTCCAAAATGATGGAGAGGACACTCAGTAGCGATCATGTCAACTGTCCATTTCATCTTGGCATTCCATAGGGAGACAGAGCCTTCAACAGGATCACCAGATTTTTTCAACTGGAAAAATTTCCATAGCATTCAGGAACACATCTGGTTCTATCTGTCTCTGAGGGTGGGCCATCCAAATGGGCCCACCATGCTTAAAAAGGTAAAGGGACCCCTGACCATTAGGTCCAGTCGTGACTGACTCTGGGCTGCGGCGCTCATCTCACTTTATTGGCCGAGGCAGCCGGCGGACAGCTTCTGGGTCATGTGGCCAGCATGACTAAGCCACTTCTGGCGAACCAGAGCAGCACACGGAAACACCGTTTACCTTCCCGCCAGAGTGGTACCTATTTATCTACTTGCACTTTGATGTGCTTTTGAACTGCTAGGTTGGCAGGAGCAGGGACCGAGCAACGGGAGCTCACCCTATCGCGGGGATTTGAACCACCAACCTTCTGATTGGCAAGTCCTAAGCTCTGTGGTTTAACCCACAGCGCCACCCGCGTCCCACCATGCTTACAGACAGGGGAGAAATGCCATAGTTACTTCAAAGATAACCAGATAATGGTCTGACCACGACAAGGGAATGCATTGCACTCCTCCTACTCCTGTCCACCCCTTATATCACTAGGGGCAGAGATCAAGTGTGTGCTGTGACTGGTGTGTTGGACCAATGGCCACCTGAGAAAGATTAAATGTGGCACTTAGTGTAACAACTTCATGGTGATTACCGGCACTTTTTTCTAGAAGAAAAGCATTGGAGAGTCCCATTTTGCCTAATATAGTTAGCTGTTCTTGTTTTCACTAATGCATGCACTTGAATACATGTTTTACCGTAGTATATGCTTTTTTTGTGCACATTACTTGACTGGAAAATCTCACTGCAAAATTTGAATTTTGAGGGGTGGCTGTGCTTTGGTTCACACATTGTTTCAGACACTGCAGATTAGGTAGAGCTGCCTTTATATGCCGAATGAATATAATCTATCCCCTGTCTCTACCCTGCTGTTGCTCTTTGGCCCTTATGACTGGTTTGATTTCCAACCTGGCTTTCTGGTGGACCACAGATAATCACTACCCCTCAATCCTGGCTCCCAGTTTCTCGCTGTCTTCCAGGACATTAATAGTCTGGTGGAGGTCAGGTGATGCTCCCTAGAGAGGACTGTAGTTCAGCCTTGCTTACCAGTCTGAAGAATTCTAGTAAGTTACTCCTTGGGAGCAGGAGATGGGAGATAGTCCCCTGGGGTTCTTCCCTCTCCACATCTGTCAAAATTATCAGGCAGATGGGTTGCCTTGGTAGCTTCATTTGATGCTGAGGACTGAAATCTGACTCACTATAATGCAGCTTGCTACATTCCTACTTTAAAGAAACCCTTTATTCAGAGCCACAAGGAACGGAATATTAATTTTAAGGGGAAAGACTATGGCTTAGTGGTATAGCACGTCTCTGCATGCAAACATTTCCGATTCTATTGCTGGGATCTCCCAATGGGGACTGGGAGAGACTCCTTTCTAGAAACCCTAGGGAGATGCTGCCCTAAATCGATCAATGGTATGACTTGCTATAACACTGTTTCCTATGTTCCAGACAATTAATGTAACATGAAAAGTATTTCACACTGTGGGGGTTCATGTTCTCTGTTTGGAATGTGCCACTGTCTGTGTTTATAATTCCAACCAGCTGTCCTTGAATTACACATTTCCAATAAAGTTAAAACAGCTCATTTAAAGAACAGCTTAACACATGCTTCACAGCCAACATAAAATAGATTAAAGAGACAACTGCTGCTTTGCATACCCCTCCCCATGAAGTAGTTGGTCTTGGAACTTATTCCAATAGCTATTAGATCAATCCGAAATCCATTTGATGATGCATCTTCTATTCCACCCCAATTAGTACAGCACAAATAATGGGTTACAACTTGGCATCAGATGCATCAGACCCTCTTTCCGACGCAAATACGGCAGCCAGCCAGAGAACGCTTCCTTGAAAACAGGGTTTAGAAACTGCCATGCATGTTTAAAAAGATAGTTGTTATCATGTCCAAGGATCTGGACCCCAGCACTTTTACATCAATAGAGGAAGCCTGTACATGAGGAGACCCTCGCCCCAGAAGGAACCATAACTCAGGGGTGAAGCACGCTTTGCATGCAGAATGTTCCAGGTTCAGTCATCAGGTAAAGTGATAAGATAGCAGTACTGCTCTGCTCTGTGAGATTGCTCAAAGGTTAGGGGCCAGAATCTCAGGTCCCAGAACTGAATGCGAGCCTCCAAGCCTTTCTTGCTTGCTGTTTAGGTTTATGTGTTCAAATAGGCCACAATTTTATTGGTTACAGGTGTGAGCAGTTTGGATTAGACATTGGGTGAAGCCAGACTATATCTCAACTCCCGTCCGTCTGCTGGGAGTCCAACTAAGGGACAGAGGGAGCCCTAAGACTTACATCAAATAGGAGCATCCTGCAGGGTCCTCGTTGGGGTAATAATAATATTTTTTTATTTATACCCCGCCCTCCCCGGCCAGGGCCGGGCTCAGGGCAGCTAACATCAAACATGAATTACAATAAAATGTAATAGAAAACAACAAACAAACAAACAAACAGTTCATTAAAATACAGCTTAAAATGTAGCCTCATTTTAGTAGTAGTCCATAAATCAAGACCATAAAAGGTGGAAACATCAGATATTCACCCAAGCCAGCTATCCATGCTGGTCCTACATCGGCCAGCAAAAAAGCCAAGGGAAAAATTATATACCAAATCCCATATAAGGGGTCAGAGTGAGTCTAAGCCGAAGGCCAGGCAGAACAGCTCTGTCTTGCAGGCCCTGTGGAAAGATGTCAAATCCTGCAGGGCCCTAATAATAGTGGCATGGCGCCAGCCCACAGACAGGATCCACACTCCTAGATCCCTTTAACAGAATACCCTTAATGAGGAGGGGCAGGTGGAGGCTACAGCCTCACCTCCATCTAAACAAAGGCTTATCCAATGCCTAACTGCCACTCAAGCCCAAATGGCTTGCTGACTTCACACTCGAATTGTTTTGCCTGGCTGGGCTATGTTTTCCTTGAGCTCTGATCATGCTGCTGCTGCTTCTTCTTCTTCTTCTTCTTCTTCTTCTTCTTCTTCTTCTTCTTCTTCTTCTTCTTCTTCTCTCTCTCTCTCTCTCTCTGTGGGTGTGTGTCTGTAGAAATGATCCCACTGTACAAAGTAAAATGTGTATTCATTGCTACACCCAGTTTTGTTATATATTGTTACTTAATCTCAGGATTGTGGGTTTGAGCTCCACCTTAAGCAAAAAGATTCCTGCATTGTAGAGGGCAGGACTAGATGGCCCTTGTGGTCCCCTCCAACTTTATAATTCTATGATTCTATGTTTCAAGGTGGTGGGGTAGGGGTGGTACTGTAGTGGATGGGTGCAGGGGTGGATGCAGTGAGATCAGAAGGAAAATGAAATGCATAAACATATAGACAATAATTACATTATTAAGAATGGCCACACACATAAACACGCAGTCCAGTCACTGATCACTCCTAAACCCTGACATCTGTGAGCCCACTAACATCTGTTTATTCACTAAATTTCTTGCCTGCCCTTCAATCCAAAGTCCCAGTGCAGGTTATATACAGTTAAAATATGCATTGCAATACTTTAAAATATACAATGCAATACATGTAGTGCGATATTTCCCCCCTTCGACAACTCTTGATTCAGTCTGCAAGTGAATTTCTTGATGAAACCTCCTGAGATTCCTGCTACCTACTGTCCTGACATAATTTAAAGGATAATGAGCATTCAAAATGCCAGTGTGGAGGGTATCATTTTCTCTGCCTTCTAATTTCTATACATTTAAGACATAGCATATTTGGATTTTCTCTCTCTCTTTAGACATGTGGTGGGAGTTACAGTCCAACATCTGAGGACTCAAGGCTGTGTAAAGGTGTAGTAGAAAAACACTGGCACTTCAATGGCCTTTCTGAACTTGGAAGAGGTTGTGCATGAAAACAGATTATCTCTTTCTCTCTCTCGTGCAGTGCCCCTGACTTTCTTGGGTGCTCTGTGCAAAGTAGATGGTGGTGATATTGTTGAAGAAGAGAACCTTTTTGGTGGGCATTGGCCCTTTAGCTAATGCCCAACCTTCCCACCTCTGGAGCCAGGGCTGGAAAAAGATGGATGCTATATTTTGTATGAGTGATGCAATATGGCTCTGTTGGTATGAACCACACAGGACAAAACAAACGACAATTTCTGAGGCCAGCTGTTCTTCTCTGCAAACTATTGGTTTTCTAGACATTTCCATATACTCGCCCAAGGTAGAATTGGAAATGGCTCACCGAGGTGTTTAACTTCTTAATCTTCATTAATGAAATCTAATTGCTTGGGCCAATTAGTGTGATAGATAATTTGTAGTTCATTTATCATTTCCTCACCGCTTATTTCTGATTAATTTAAACCATTTGCTTTGTAATGGCTCTCCTCAGAGCTTGGAGCCAGAAGTGACCTTTTCCAAAGATTGTTGGTGAAACCTATGGAGGCTTGGTGTGCCACCATAACAAATATCACATCTCTGGGCCCCACAGTTGAAATTTCTTTTTAACTGGTCTAGTTTTTCTACTCAGGCAATTTATGCCTTTTTGAGGTGGTTGTTGTGTATGTTTTGATTGGTTAAAAACCACTCAAAACTATTGCCTGAGCTCTGTGAGTGCAGCTTTCTCCCGATTGAAGTGCAGAGTGTTTGAGGACTGGGACAGTCACAGGGAAACCAAAATGCTTGTTTACAAAGGTATCGTACTACCAATCTTACTGTATGCTTGTGAAACATGAACCACTTATAAACGCCATCTCCAACTCCTCGAAAGATTCCATCAATGGTGTCTCCGAAAAATTTTACACATCCCTTGGGAAGACAGGGGAACTAATGCCAATATACTGGAATAAGCAAAGATCAACAGTGTTGAAGTAATGATTCTTTAACATAAACTTCATTGGCCTAGTCATGTTGTGCAGATGCCTGATTGTCTTCCAAAGCAACTACTCCTTTCTGAACTTAAAAATGGAAAGAGGTTTAAAGACTCTCTCAAGGCAAATCTCAAAAAATGTAGTATAAACACCGATGACTGGGAAACACTGGCCTGCGAGAGCTCCAATGGGAGAACAGCCTTTACCAAAGGTGTCCTGGGCTTTGAAGATGCTTGAACTCAGGATGAAAGGGAGAAACATGCTAGGTGGAAGGCACGCTTGGCAAATCCTCATTGTGATCAATTCCCACCCGGAAACCTAGGTCCTCTGTGGAAGGACATATAGATCCAGAATTAGCCTCCACAGTCACTTACAGACTCACTGTTAAAACCATGTTTATGGAAGGCAATCTTAGTCGGCTATAAGTGATCGCAGAAGAAGAAGAAGAAGAAGAAGAAGAAGAAGAAGAAGAAGAAGAAGAAGAAGAAGAAGGTGTTCATTGGTTAAAAACAGGGAGGGATGTTGGTCTCTCTTGGTCTGAAATATCTAGTTGAGTATAATACCATAGGGTATCATTGATTTCCTACCCATCAGAGACAAGGTCAGGGTCTGGACGTTTTTATTAAAAAAGATTATCACCATCATAATCATTACTATTATATTGTTTAAAATTGCACCATGTTTTGAATTTGAGTTGCTATATGCTACCATGTAAATGAATTGAGCCCCCCTTGTTCCCTATGAGTATCAGTAGGAAGTCATTATATGCACATGGCTAAAAGTCCTAAGGGATGTAGGTCTAAAGAGCTATATTGATTTTTTTTAAAAGAGGTGTTGATTTTTCTGGTGCCTTCATTAATAAAAACACCCATTCCATTTTTGCATGAATATAGCTCTAAAGAAGTCAGGCTCAAAGGTAATAACTTCAGGTGTGTTTAGTTCTTCGCCTCAATCCATGCTGCAGAGATTCACAGAACAAAACCATTTTATTTTATTTTTTTAAAAAGGTTGATTCACAGATAATTCATAGCTAACAAATGAAATAAATATTTTAAGTAAGGGTGGCTATGGGTGGGACAGAGAGGAGGGGGGTCCCTATGGTTATTTTTATCTTGCTTAGGGAATTAAAAGGTGAGAAAAACATATTCACATATTACTCTATAGCTAAGTGAAAGATAAATTGACACATTTATTGAGGGGTGTAAATCAGTTTAGAAAGTTGTTACATAAATTAAAGCCTTGGTGTAAAATAAAATAAAAGAGAAAATGAAAAAAAAAGTGTCTGTGAGACACTTCGTGCAACTGCTGGATGGATTGTCTTATATTTGGATTGTTTTAGCTAATGCCTGAGTAGCTTCTTGAGCTAGGTAAATCAGGTAAAAATAAGAGTTCCATCTGTTCTAATTGCCTTAGAGAATAGGTTTGTATAACTTGCTTAGAAATCAAACCCATTCATGGTGCCACTGGGAAATATATACATGTCTTGTAAGTACGGGTATCAAGTGATTAAAGAACTGCTCATTGATTTATCATTTGTATCCTAAGGGATCCATTGATTAATTTAAACAAATATGCATATCACCAAAACCTCAGTGCTCTAGGGCTGCTATACGGCTGGATTTTCCTGGACATAACCGGGATTTCAAAGGCTTCATACCTAACAAATGGAAAAAAAAAAAAAAAAGCTCAACAATTTTGGGGTCTTCCTAAAAGCTCATCAATTTGCATTTTAAAACAAAAAAAATGCACAGGTATTTGTCAGCATTTTTATGCACACTTCTTTTAATAGACCCATATCTGTATGCAATTTGGCCTTTTATACGGTTTGAAAAGCAACTCACCCTAAAAGGATACATTTTTATTTGCTATATTTTAAACTAGAATATGCATTTTAATGCACTTCCCCACTCAGCATGTGCAGTTTTGTATACAGTGGTACCTCAGGTTAAGAACTTAATTCGTTCTGGAGGTCCGTTGTTAACCTGAAACTGTTCTTAACCCGAGGTACCACTTTAGCTAATGGGGCCTCCCGCTGCTGCCGCACCACCGTCACACAATTTCTGTTTTCATCCTGAAGAAAAGTTCTTAACCCGAGGTACTATTTCTGGATTAGCGGAGTCTGTAAACTGAAGCACCTGTAACCTGAAGCGTCTGTAACCTGTAAGTACTTGTCTGAAGAACTGCATTGCAAAATTTAGATACGCCTGTATCTCAAAGGATGGCTGTGTTTCAGTTTTCATATTGCTTCAGAAATGTGGATTAGGCATATTTAAATGTGAATTCAATTGAATTCCTCCCCCATTACCACACCACACTGGCTGCCAATACATGAGGTACCACACATACGGTGCCTGGCAAGTTTCAGCCTTTTACAAATCTAATATATTGTGGGGTATTGTTGCTGTTTTTCCTAGTGAGAGAAATCAATAACTGCTAGAGTTGTGTCTGTAGGTTTTACACCTGTTGTTTTGGCAAGGACTTGTCACACCCTGGGTGGCTGTTGTGCTCTGCTCATATATACCTGAACAGATTTCCTTGCAAATTCCCTTGTGCTGGCACCAATATAATTTCTTGGGAAAGCGTTCTGCAGCTTTTTGCACTGTAAAAATGGCACAGATGGCAAAATTCTGTGGAACAGTATTGGTCTTCTTTTGCATTTTGTTAGCGTCGCCATCTGTGTCTGATAGCAAACCTGCTGCAGGCAGGATGTTGGCTTAGAACAGGTAAATTGATCATTCCTGAACAGCTTGGAAGAGAATAACATGATAGGTTAGCCATTCTTCCGATCAACAAGATTCAGCACAGACAATTGCATTATGCATATAAAGACATCCTTGACAAAAAATCCCTATGATTTATGGCAGAGCTGGCTAAGCTGTGGTCTTGCAGGCATTAGACTACAACTCCCATCACTCCTTGTCCACTGGCCATGTTGGTTTGGGCTTATGGGAGATGGAACCCCACAGCATCTACAGAGGCACAGGTTCCCAATCCCTGTTCTAGATTATTTGTGTACCAGCTTTATCCTGATGGAGAAAAATAAAGGAAGCTAACAGATGTAAGAATCCCTGCAGAATCATCAACTTTGCCCAGAAAGCACAAAGAGAAACCTTCAGTACTAACAGGCTGGAGAAATTCCCTTACAAGACTGGGCTGAAATGTCTTCACTGAGAACTTTGGCTGAGTGTGGGAGAAGGCTCAGGGACAAAAGATGGAATCAAACTCCTCAACATGCCTTGGACTAACCTTTAGCTCTGCAGATGTTGCTGGATGTGACCTCCCATCAGCTCCACTCAGCATGGCCAATGGTTTGAGAAGATGGGAGTTGTCCTCCAACAACATCTGGAAGACCACATGATAGACCTAGGAAACACTACACCATGATCAAAGCATCATTTCAAGGGGCATTCTGGAGGAGGGATGGTGGCTGCTGGCCAAATGGAGTCAGGAGTGGCAACCATGAGTTTTTCCCCAACCCTGACATTTACAACTTGTGAATGTTCTATACCCACTGTTTGAGGCAGTATGCCTCTAAATACTAGTACTTGAGTCCTACTTTCTTGCCTCCCACAGGCATCTAGTTGTTCACAGTGAGAACGGGATGCTGGCCTTAATGGAGCCATGAAAGGTGGATGGAGGTGGCAGATTTCAAGCCAGAACTAATGATGTAGCAATACTGCATGAGTATTACAGCTGCAAGTATTCTGGGAACCGATGACAAATATATTTTTGAGTGTTGAGTGACTTAGATCTCCCAATTATATTTTGGGGTGGGGAGGATGGGAACTGCATCCCACTCCCCACCAACAAAGGATAGTGGCCCAAGTATTAAGAGTTTGGGAAACAATAGCAAAGTGGAGAAAGACACAATTCCTATTTCAACTGACTGTGGGGAGTGGGGTGATAGTTTTCAGTTGACTGCTTCCTTGACCAATTGTAGTGTTTCTGCAAGTGACAGGAGCATTGTGTCAGTGTGCCTAATGCCTGTAGGGCAGATGGAGGTTTTAAAGAGTGACTCACACATACCGTACCTGCAGTGACCTGGGAACTGCTGGATTTCTGCATGGTTCCAGGAATGGTTAACAAACACATGAGGCCAGTGCTGGGGCTTTGTCTCACATTTGCATTGTCTGGCTGTGAGGGCAAAAGCCCCATCCACATGGGAAGGAGACACATCACTAGCTCCTAGCATTTATGCCAGGCCCAGAGACTCCCTTCCTGCCTGGAGGGGCTGCTGTTGTACAATACAGTATCACCATGCAGTGGGTTGTTTTGAAGTTTATTTAATAAAGATAAGTTTCTTTTGACTAAGTTACGCCGAGAGCTAATTGTTTCCTTGGAAAATCTTGTTGAAAACACTGAGTCAAGAACTTGTTTATGCCATCCGTTTTAATCTGCAATTAATGGACTAATCTGTTAATTGCACTGATTAATCAAAAGCCTTCAGTTCTTTATTTTTTACTTACTCTTTGCTTTTTAAGTGTTGTTACTTGTAGCTTCTAGATCTTGGGAACAAGGTACCTGCTGATTGCTAACATACATATTAATTAAAATTGGACCCCCCCCCCACAAGCCCTCCTCTTGCAGGGAGGGGCATTTAGCTTCTACCCATAATTTCTTTATTAGATTTACATGCCACACACAACCAAGTTCTCTGGGCAGCTTACGAAAAATAGTAAAATAGACAAATCCGATCAATACAGAATAAAAACACTAAAACCCATTTTTAAAATCACAAGAGTGTGTGTGGAAATCGAAAAGCAGCTTAAAAACAACATCAAAATCTCAAGGCAACCCCATGAAGACCGCGAATGTTTGGTGGGTATGGAACGTTGACTTTTGATGAGCAAGAAGGTGGGAGGAGGAATGCAATAGAACATAGGAGCATTCTACTGAGGCTGACCCTTCGACAATCAGGCTTAGTGTCATCGACAAACTGGCTGGTAGTGGTTCTCCTAAAGTTTATATGGGGGTCTCTCTGAGCCCTAACCAGAGATGACAGGGACTGAACCTGTGACTTCTGTATGTAAAGCAGGTGCTCTACCACTGAGCACCCACAAGTATCAAGGGGGAAACTTAGTGCAAAGATCTAATGCACCAGATAGCGCACCTAAAACATCCTGGGGGTGACATCCAGTAAGCAAGTCACCTTTCAGGAGAAGGCACTTTCCTGAGCCATTACATGCCTCACTTCATTAAGTGGAGCAACCTGGAGAGAAAGGCCTCTGGTTAAGATATAAAGTCCCGGACTGGTAGCTATGGGAGAAGTTGATCCTTCAGGTAAACTAACCCCAAGCTATTTGAGAAGGAGAAGCTTGAGAAGGAGGCTGATGGTGTTCACACAGGTGATGTTTCCAACACTCAGTTCCAGGCAGTGCATGGTTGCCTAGTTGCCTGTGGACTCAATTATGATGTTTTGATTCCCCTTTGCTGCAGGAAAATACCCCTCTCCTTTCTTGCATCAGTTGGGCTAAATAAAGTGTTTGATTTGACCCAATGCTTTCCCCTCCATCTAAGTAGGTTGGAAACCAGCAAGCTACAAGTGGTTTTGAGAGCTGGGGAGACAGAATGGGAGCACCTTGGGTGCTGGAGGGGTGAAGACTAGGAATGTAACAAGACATCATTTTTCATTCTGATCCATATTTGTCACATGCAGTGCTGTTTCCAGTCCTCTGCAGCTCAGCCTCCAATATATATAAAAAAAGCACTATGCTCTTTCTCTTGCTATCCATCATGGCTAAAATTTACATAATCAATTACATTATCATTACAGTGGTACCTCGGGTTACATACGTTTCAGGTTACATACACTTCAGGTTACAGACTCCGCTAACCCAGAAATATTACCTCGTGTTAAGAACTTTGCTTCAGGATGAGAACAGAAATCATGCGGCGGCAGTGCGGCAGCAGCATTAGCTAAAGTGGTGCTTCAGGTTAAGAACAGTTTCAGGTTAACAAAGGACCTCCAGAACGAATTAAGTTCTTAACCCGAGGTACCACTGTATGTTATTCTACACCATTCATTTCAGTGCAAATGTGGATTGAAAAATCATCAGTTATCTAGAGTTTATGAAGTGAAGACAACAGCAGCAGCAGCACATACTGATCATATTCATTGGAATGATTTCCCCCCCATGAAGAATAAGTGACTGGGGGGGAAGGGCACCTCAAGAGAAATGTTCAGCATTGGACTACTTCTGGTACTAGAAACAGTCTGACATAGTGAGTTTGAGAAATAATGAGACACAATGCATCAAGATGATCTCTTTTACTTACTTAGCAGAAGCTCTGCATAATGCCTAATGTCTTTAAATGTGCTCAAATAATGTGCATTTCATAATATACAAAGAAAGTGGAAAGCAACATATAAGAGAGCCAGTCTATGATAAAAATGGGAGCGTTTACTGTATAAGAAAAGTAAGTCCGTTTCCAACAAAGAATATTTCTCTTGGCCTTTGTAGGGTCCCCTGATATTTGCTGAATTCATTGCATCATCATTGTGCATGTTCATCAGCCATAACGATGAATAACATATGAGGCAACACTCAAACTTAACTGCAAAATAAAGAATTTTCCCTATAAAATCACTTGCTTTATAACAGCAATAATGCTCAACATGGCTAGAATAACAATAATAAAAGCCCTTGGTACAAAATACTAATCTTATTTTCTGGCTTCTCGGTTCTTTGCATTGCCTTTCATTTCCATATCATTTCAGTAGTGTAGGAGACAGTAATTCTTTTGCAAACAGCTCCCAGGAATCATTCTCTCCAACTTGAAATTCAAGCAGAACTTTGAGAGCACACTTTGAGAGTCTCTGCTCTTATTGGCTCTTGCTCATCTTGTATAAGAGAGAATGGGTAGTGGCTGTATATGTGAAATTCTTGGTTGTAGCTATGACCACATCTGCACTATACATTTAAAGTAGTATCAAAACATATTAAAACAGCCACAAAGAATCCTGGCACTTCTAATTTATTAAGGGTGCTGAGAGGCCACTATTCCTCTCACAGCAGTACAATTCTTATAGTGGTTTAACAATTGATCGCTCTTCTCATTAAAGTCTCTATGCACACTAGAGTATGAGTTAGAAATTAAAGGGAAGCGGGTGGCGCTGTGGACACTGAGCCTCTTGGGCTTGCCAATCAGAAGGTCGGTCATTTGAATCAGCATGATGAGGTGAGCTACCATTGCTCTGTCCCAGCTCCTGCCAACCTAGCATTTCAAAAGCACGCTAGTGCAAGATAAATAGGTACCGCTGTGGTGGGAAAGTAAATGGCATTTCTGTCATGGTGTTCGGTTTCACCATAAGTGGTTTAGTCATGCTGGCCACATTCCCTCCCCCCTTCATAAAATATATACGTACTTCTGGAGGAAACCCGACATTGCCAGTCATTCTTTACCATTCATCTTCTCAGAATTACCGGTATCTGTTCTAGGACCTTTCCTGGTATTGATGTCGGTGCTCACTTGTTGGTTGTTACCTGGGTCTTCTTTCCCCCTTTTTTGAAGATGGGGACTGTTATACTGAAGTTCTCACCCTGGGCCAGCAGGGGGATATTGTAGATAGTTGTGCAAATAAGGGATCAAAAGTGACGTTCAGTGATTGGATAGTTTTAGAAAGTTGTAACAATTATGTGTACTGGAGCTCTATATAAGCAGGCTGACTGAGCCCTTCAGCTCAGCTTCTGTTCTGGCCTCTGAATAAAGAAGAGCTGTTTGAAGAATCGCTGTGTTGTCTGATATGTTCACCCACAACTTAACAGGGACAACATTTGCCTGCCTCCAGTCTGTAGGGACTTCACCCGTTCTCCAGGAATTCTCAAAGATTATAGACAGAGGCTCTGAGATTACATTCTCCAACCCCTTTAGTACCCTTGGGTACAGCTCATCAGACCCTGGAGCTTTGAATTTGTTTAACGTAGCTAGGTGTTCCTTTCCCACCACTTCTCCTATATTGGGCTGCAGTTCCCTCCTTGCATTGTTTATTGTGTTATCACCAGGTTGGGCACGGCTTTCCTTTTGGATAGAGGACAAGTAGGTGCTGAGCAGCCTCCACCTTCTCTCTGTCACTCAAGAGCATTTCTCCGTTTTCTCCCCGCAGAGGACCTAGCACTTGCTTCTTCTTCCTGCTGCTTTGAACATAACCAAATAAACCTTTATTGTGTGGCAAGTCCCCCTCCCCCCTTGAGAAATAAATACACATGACACGGTATTTAAGGTTAATGGGCGAAAACAGCCACAACTTTATTGATTGCAGGAATTGAGCGGCATTGGCTTAGGCCTATCGGCTATCAGCTAGAGAGGCGAAGAGAGGGCGGTCCTCAGGCACTCCGGGCATAAATAGCCCAGGCCACACACCCCCCCCCCCGACCAGCTGATTGGCTAGGCAGGGAGATGACACGCCCAAGCATTCCCTCATTCTTGTGGGGGCTGTGGGTGGGGAGGCCGTGGGCCCACAACCCCACCTCCTCTTCAGTTCGGAAGTGGCTTTATTATTTCACCTCTCTTGCAAGCCTGAGATCATTCTGAGCTTTAGCCCACCTGACCTTTCCCCCTGTCACAGTTGGCAACTCATGTATACTCTTCCTTCACAAATCCCCTTTAAACCCACAGTGTGAATGTGGCCTAGGTTAGCCCTCTTGGCCAGGATTCCAGCAATAAGTGGGTCCTGATCCACATCGAGAATAGCAAACAGCTGCTCTCTCCCGTGTTCCGTGCTCTTCCAATGCCCACCTGCCTCAGCCGATGGAATGTCCACATTCAAAAAAGCATGAGAAACTGTTAGCCTGGTCATGGAATTTCCCACCAGAGGAGAGGACATTTGAACCGGTATGGTGGTTCCTCCTCCCTCTTTGTCGTCTCATTTGTCATCTAGAAGTCTCTGGAAATACACTTTAGAAGATTAAATGAGAATTCCTGGGACTAGAGGAATATAATTATTGGGGTATCTTCCTCTCTCTGGTGTCCACCCTTCCTCCTTTTGGTCCTTCTTATCACCCGGAAAGGTGACCACAACAGCTTCTGAGAAGAGAAACTTGTGGCGCCTAGGCCCTAAAGTTATGGAGGCCTTTAGAGTCAAAGGTTTAAGGACGGCCAGTGTTTTGGTTACCCTAACTCCATTTGCATATGCCAGACAGCAGTAGGCGCTTCACCTTTTTAAACTCTCTCACAACCAAATGATGTTGACGACTGTCAAGAGAGATGGTGGCAGTGGCAGGAATTGCCTTGTGTTTTCTTGAGCACGCTGACAAGTCTAAAAAAGCCTCCTGAGAATTAATGATTGGTGGGGATGTTAAGTCAGAAAGCCCAGTCTGTCTCCTCTCTACTCTAGGCTGTTTAAGGATAGTGAATAGTGGAAGCAAATCATGGCACGTGGCAGCGGTGGCCTCCACAAATGGTTGGTTCTGCAGTTGACGAATCCTGTTATTTTGCTGGGGTTCCTCCTTCCCACCAGCTCATTTCCTGCTCCTGAGTATACGTGGTATGAAGTGATCACGCCAAGGCAGTTGGTGCTTTTTGGAGGGAAAGCCAAGAAGGATGACCTTTCCTATATCCTCAATGTATCAGGAAAGGACTACGTCATTCAGTTGAAGCCCAGGAAGGATGACTTCCTGGTCAAAAACCTCCCACTCTTCACATACAGTTCCCAGGGCAGGCGGATCGAAAGTCATCCCTACATCCCTGTTGAATGCTACCACGAAGGGCATGTGGATGGCGTAGCCAATTCGCTTGTGGTTCTGAAGACCTGTTCTGGCTTGACAGGATTCCTAAGTATCGGAGACAGAAATTATGGCATAGAGCCTTTCCATGATTCTTCAGCTTTTCAGCACCTTCTCTACCTGATCAATGAACCAAAGCCTTGTATGTGTGGAATGAGAGCTCCAGCTGCAAAGCGTCAGGCAGAAGAACTGAGGGCGGAAAGGGGGACCCGGCGTGACCCAAGGCACCCAAAATACATTGAGCTGTACATTGTTGTGGACGAGAAGCTGTTTCAGTTTGAAGGTGCCAATGAAACCAGGATGGCATACCTCATTTTGGACATAGTTAACTTAATGGGTGTGCACTTCCGGGTGCTGCACACAAGTATTGTCCTGATTGGACTGGAGATCTGGAACACAGGCAACCCTTTCAAGGTTACAAATGACGTTGGGTTGCTTCTGAATAATTTCAACAGCTGGAGAGTGAACGTTCTTGCGAAGCGGATGAAGCACGACACAGCCCTGTTGCTCACTCACCAGGAGTTCAAGCACACCCTCGGGAAGTCATACGGTAATGCCATCTGCAGGCCAAGCTATTCTGCAGGGGTTTTGAGCTACTTGCAGAAGAACCCAATTCTCTTTTCAAGGGCCATGTCCCATGAGTTGGGTCATCACATGGGGCTTGAACACGACGAATCCAACTGTGTTTGTGGAGGATACAAAACCTGTGTCATGCATTCGTACCAGGCAGACACGAACAAGTTCAGCAACTGCAGCATTCACACTCATGCAGAACTTGTCCTGGCAGGGAACCTGGACTGCCTGGCCAACAGGCCCCAAAAAATACCACCTATCAAGCATTGTGGCAATGAAGTGTTGGATAAGGGAGAAGAATGTGACTGCGGCGGCATGCAGAGGTGCAGGCAGAATCTTTGCTGCAACGATGACTGCACCTTGAAGCCACGTGCACAATGCTCTTCTGGGCCATGTTGTAAAAACTGTCACTTCCGTCCAAGTGGAGACCTTTGTCGAATTCAGATCAATGAGTGTGACCTTCCCGAGTACTGTAGTGGGACATCTGAGTGGTGCCCCAATGATGTGTACATGCAAGACGGGACGCCGTGCAGCAAACACGATTCCCATTGTTATGCCAAGCAGTGTTGGACTCACAACTACCTGTGCGCCAGGATCTTTGGCTATGAAGCCAGAGCGGCTCCAGCATCCTGCTTTCAGTCTCGGAATACTGTGGGGGATAAGTATGGCAACTGTGGCAGGGATTGGACAAAAAGTACTTTTGTGAAATGCCAGCCTCAAGACGTAAAGTGCGGGAGAATTCAGTGTAGCAACGTCAGAGACGTACCTTCAATACCACACTATACCGTGACTCCCACTGAGTTGTCAGGCGCTGGTGCTGGCTGCTGGAGCGTGGCCTACGATGGCGAGACAGATTTTGTGGATCTCGGAATGGTGCCTGACGGCACTCCATGTGGCCCTGGGAAACTCTGCAAGAACCAGACGTGCATTTTCAGGAAGAAGGCAGTGTGTGATCCCAATAAACAGTGCAGTGACAGAGGTGTTTGTAACAACCGCAATAACTGCCACTGCAACAACGGCTGGGCCCCTCCGAACTGCAAGTTTTGGGGGCCCGGGGGAAGCATTGATGGTGGGTCTCCAAGGCAGAACTGGAGCACAAAAGTCGTGAAACGAGCTTTTGAAACAGTGATCCCTTTAGGAGTCCTGGTTCTTGCCGCTATCACTTTCGTTGTGCCAAGACTGTGGAAGCTACCAGGATGGTTTAGGCAATTCACCAGCTCACAGGTTGGAGGGAATCTGCAAGGCAGCAGCCCAGATGTTGACAAAGTTGATTCCTGTCGCTCTTGCAAAGCAAAGGAAGGATTGAACTCTACAGATTCCAAAGAGTAATGCTTGTGGACATTTCAAGGCATCCTTGGACCTCCTGTTAAGACATCGACTGCACTCCAAAGCATCTATAATAAAGCAGAGGTTGGTGGCAAGTGGACTCCAGTTCCCATCATCCCTGGCTGTTGACCATGCTGCGCCAGTGGCTGATGGGAACTGTAGTTCAGCCGTATGTCGGGGGCGGCACACATGCTCCCTCATCCCAGAAATAAATTTCCCCTGTATATAGTCCTTATAATAGGAGCAATTGTAATACGGTCTTTGCTCTAATAAAATTTGCATTTTTCCCCAGTTGCAAAAGCCTTAAGAAGAATGCACTGAAATTGTTTAATGAAATCAAATGTTTCACTCTGTGCTGTGTAACCTAGCAGTAGTAAAACAGTTTGTCCTTGTTGGGTGACTAACTCAGAACTTCAAGGACCGTTAAGTGTCATTTCACTAGCATTTAGGAACTGGGTTTGCACAGTTAACCATGTGTACAAACTTGGCTTTCCCTCGCTCGCCCTTTTCATCCAGGGTGAAACAGCAAAGACATAACATGAGAAGAGTCCTGCCGAGTCAGGCCAATGGCTCATCAAGTCCAACATCATGTTCTTACAGTGGCCAAACAGAGGCATGTGGTAAACCCACAAGCAGGGCCTGAGCACAAGATTCTTTTCTTGCAATTTCATGGCCAGGGCTGAGGGCAGTTTTGGTTCAAAGTGGCTGGAGGACACCATGTTGGTCAAAACTGAGCTTAGGCTGAACAAATGATGGAAGAGAGACATGCTTATATGGCTGCTCAAACTTGCCCAGGAGGGAGTCCCATTGCAGGGGTGGCACTTGCTTCCAAGTAAGCATGCAGAGATGTGCACAACTCGCAATGTATTCAAAGGGCCCCCTTGGTGTGTACAAGCGTACACACACACACACACACACACACTGGTGTGGTGTGTGTATGAGTCAGTGATAGCGCAGTAGTTAGAGAGCTGGACTAGGTCTGGGAGAGCTCACAGGGTGGCTCTTGTGCCAGTCACAGTATCTCTGCCTAACCTACCTCACAGGGTTGTTGTAAGGATAAAGTGGGGAGGAGTAGGAGGTAAGCCAGCTTGAGCTCTTTGGAGGAAAGATGAGATACGAGAAGAAGAAGAGTTTGGATTTGATATCCCGCTTTATCACTACCTGAAGGAGTCACAAAGCGGCTAACAATCTCCTTTCCCTTCCTCCCCACAACAAACACTCTGTGAGGTGAGTGAGGCTAAGAGACTTCAGAGAAGTGTGACTGGCCCAAGGTCACCCAGCAGCTGCATGTGGAGGAGCAGGGAAGCGAAGCCGGTTCACCAGATTACGAGTCCACCGCTCTTAAGCACTACACCACACTGGCTCATATAAATGTTAACAGTAATAATAATAATATCCAAGACAATAAATGCCACATGTTCCCTTTTGTCTTTACTGTTGAGTGGAAAACGACAAAAACAAGCAGCTCTGAGGAAGAAAAGGTCGGCCCCACAGCAGCCTATTATCACACACATCCAGATTCCAACACAGTCCTGGAATAATCTCCTGTACAGGAACTGCTGCAGAATTAAAAGAGCCCCCCCCCTCACCCATATAAATAATGGTTGTCAAACACACCATCCAGGTCCCATGACGAAGCTTCAGCTTTCCTGCTCCACCAAAAGGCTCATTGGGGAGAGGTTGCCGTTGCTGCCGCCGCTGGCCAGTCACGGTCTCGCTCCTTGTGTAGACCAGTCCTTTTCTGAATGCCAGAGTTCTTGCCCGTTCCCTACCACCTCGTAGGTTACAGGGCGCTGGACTGGATAAGGCCTCTTTAACATGGCAGGGCACAGGTGGGATCAGGTGGGGAGCCTGGTGGGCCAAGGTGGCTGGGCTGCCCACCTTCCCCTCTGGCAATACGTGGCAGCGAGGAGGGGGTGCCAAAGGAGTGGGAGGAGAGAGTTTCGGGTGCTCAGCCAGAGGGACTCCGAAAGCTCCCTTGCTCACAGCGCCGTGGAGCCCGCAGCAGACTTGGCCTCTGCCTGGCGGCCAGCAGCGGGAAGCGTGCTTCCATAGAACCTCTTCTGGGACCGCAGGAGTGGCGTCTGGGTCTCGCCATCTTGGCAGGCCCTGCGCTTCATGCAGCGGAACGTATGCCGGGTCCAGCAGTAAACAGCGCAGTTCAGGAGGCCCTGGGATGATGCCATCAGGGCCTAGGAGAGAGATGGGGAGACGGGCAGGGTCAGTGGCTGCAGCAGAACTGGAGAGCAGCAAAATTCCAGTTGAAGCAGCGGAATCCGGCAGTGCCATTTCAATCAGCTCTCCCCCCCTTCAAGACCATGAGGACTAGCTCCTTAATTTACTTTTTTGGGGAAGGAACACAACACAGCACTAAAGCCCTTGATCAGCATGCTGAAGGTCTTGGGTTCGAAACCTGGCACCTCCAGGTAGGTCTGGTAGGGACCCTTGCCTGAAAGCCACTGGTCCAACTCCATGAAATACTGTATTTTTCGCTCTGTAGGACGCACAGGGCCATAGGATGCACTGGACCATAGGAGGGGGAGAACGGGGGGGGGGGGGAATTCTCCCCCTCTCTGCTCAGCGCCCCTACAGCGAAGCGGCAGGATAAACGGAGCCCCTTCCATTTCTCCTCCCGCTTCACTGAAGGGGCGCTGTGCAGCTCTCCCTCTCGGCTGAAGCCAGGAGAGTCTTGCTCTCCCAGCTTCAGCAAAAGGAACCCGAAGCCTTTGGAGCGCATCGTGAGGTCCCGCTGCGCTCCAAAGGCTTCAGGGATAGCCACCTGAAGCCTTTGGAGTGCAGCGGGAACTCATGCTGCACTCCAAAGACTTCGGGTTCCTTTCGCTGACCGACCCCTCTCGCTCTCCAGGCTTCAGCGAAAGCAACGCGAAGTCTTCAGAGCGCGGAGGGAGCGCTCCCTCTGCGCTTCAGAGGCTTTGAGTTGCTATCGCTGAAGCCAAGGAGCCTGCATTTGCTCCATAGGATGCACACACATTTCCCCTTAATTTTTGGAGAGGGAAAAGTGTGTCCTATAGAGTGAAAAATACGGTAAATACAAGGTTCCCCCCCTCCAATGTTCTTTGAAGCAGAGGTAATGAGGAGAACCAGCTAAAAATTATTGGAGCATTTAGAGAAACCTTGTTAGCTTGGGAATCGTTAACTGAACCAAAGATGTAAGAGGTAGCAAAATGCCAATAATACCGTGCCTTTGCAAAAAAATTTTTAAAAAGAAAAACACTTGCTTTTCCATAGAATGTAGTTTCAGTCTTTCATCTACTGTGTATTCTCTGCTGGCAGCAGTGTGATGTATAGATGTTGAATGGATTTCCTTCTTTATGGTGACTTGCACCTGATGATTTTGCAAAAGGGTAGTGCTGAGCTAAAATGCTTCCCATTCGCTGCACCATTCCTGGCTGACAGAACGACATCTTGCTGGATTTCAGAGGTGGGTGCACAATTTGTGGGTAGCTGGCAGAAGTCTTGTCCTAGAGGCCGCAAGCTAGTGGCTGCTATCCCCAAACAAGTGACACTAAATTAGGTATAATAAACCTCAGGTCCATCCAGGTGTCTCTGTTTGACCCAGTTCACACATCTGTCTGAGCCACATCCCTTCCCAGCCTTGGTTTGCACCCTCCTTGTGTGTTTCTGCCAGGCTGTGTCCTTGAACTCTGATGATACACCTTACCTGCTTGGATGGAGGACACAGAGGGACATGAGCATCTATAGAAATAATCCTACTGCAAGGAGGTAAAATATTTGCTGTGCCCAATCCCTACACTGGGACATGGCCCTTGAGCTGAAGAAATATTCTTTTTATACTTTACTACATTCATATCCCACCTTTTCCTCCAAAGAGCTCAAGGTGGCACACGTGGCTCTCCCTCTCCTCATTTAATCCCCACAATAATCCTGTGAGGTAGGTTAGGCTGAGAGGCAGTGACTGGTCCAAGGCCACAGCTTCATGGCTGAGTGGGGATTTGAACCCTGGTCTCACAGGTTCTAGTCTAACACTGTGACCACAACACCACACTAGCTGAAAAAGGCTGTTCTACTGTCACTGTGTGATGGTGTCTTAGGGTTATTCTGTTTCCAGTGTGAGGCGTTTACTGCCAGCCAACAGCACTGAGTACCCCTCCTCCCATTTAACAGGTTTATTGGGTCAAAAAGACTGGCGGATCCCACTTGCTGAAGCCTCACATCTTCTGTGGGAGTCATTGCTTTCATCTGCATGCAAAGTGAGCAGCAGCTCTTTCAACCTAGCATACGACCAAGCCTTCTGGGTAGGTCTGCCTCAAAGATGAAGCTATTTGGGCATCACCTGGGAGAAGGAAATCTCTTCTCCTTCCACACAGTCCCCCTTGATTTCCTTGTTTGGCAGGGAACCTGTAGCCCTCCAGATGTTGCTAGACTCCAACTCCCATCATCCCTGACTACTGGCCTCAGTACTGCTGCATGGGGTATCATTATTAGGAAGTGTGGCCTTGCTAGCCAGACTGTACTACTTTACTGAATCATGTGATATTTCTGAAAAGGTAGTTTGCTCTTAGCCCCAAGAAGCAGCCTTAGTTTGCCAGCAGTATCTTCTAGGCCTGGCAGTAGACACCTTGAAGCACCTGAAGATGTGAAATCGGTGTGCTAGGGCACTTCTCTAGATGACCTATTTGTTGAGCATTTATCTTGATTGCACAACACTTATGCAGAGGTTAGATTATACCTGGCCTTTATCAAGCATTTATCCTGATTTGGTTGTGGTGTGTGTAGAAGTCTTCTTGTTGATCACATCCATTCCAGAAATTTGAGCCCATTTCCTTATCATTTCCCCTAACCACAAAAAAGTCAATTTCCTTTAAAAAGTGGATATGTAGTGCTAGGGCAACAGAGCACTTTAATCCGCTTCTATTGTGCAAACCTGAATTTCCTGGTATGCACTTGAATCTCTCCTACATCATGCTGACAGTCCTAAGGTGCCCACAGTTCTTCAAAAACAACAAATGAGGACAAACTAAGGTAGCCTCCCTAGGGGCTGTTGTAGCACTTCAGAAGGGATTTTTCCCTTCAGCTTGAACTCTTTCCTTTCCCAAGCAAAGCATTTAAGGTTCAAATCTCAGCAAGGAGCATATTCTGAAACTCTAAAAGAAACTCACTGGAGAGACTGAATGCCCCTGCATATGTGATTCGAGAGTGATGAAATAAAATGAAATAACTGCTTCTCAAGGGATGCCTAGGATCTCTCTCTCTCTCTCTCTCTGTGTGTGTGTGTGTGTAGAAGCTTTTGCAAACTGTAAAAAAAGTAAAAGGGTGGCAGCTTTGTATGTCTCATAGCATTGGCAAGAAAGGAAGTGTGAGTCACACTTCTGCTCTCTCTGCTTCCAAATCTTGTGAGAAGACCAAAGATGAAGGAGTAACTGTTCACTCTGCATGTTAAAGTGAGCCAGCCTAGTGGCAAAGGATCTGTTTTGCATGCAGAAGGTCCCAAGTTCAATTCCTGGCATCTCTAGATAGGGCTAGGAAAAACTCTGGGCTCATCCATAGTTAGCTTTTGCCTCATGATTTTTAGATACAGGTCTGTGTTGGAGAGCTCCCACCTGCACCCCCCTGCTTTACCCAAGAAAAAGCACTCTTTTATGCTGAATCAGAACAAATGACAATTCCGGTTTTCTGTGGATTGCCATTTGCTCTGATAAAGAGGTAAAGAGCAGGTTATCATGGGGAAAGCACTGGGGCAAAACAAACACACAGAAAGCACTTGGACTGCAAGTTTTAGATCACAGACATGTGCCTAAAGATGTGGAGCCCTCCATGCTGTTTTCCTGGGAGAATAATGGGAGAACAGAAGCACAGAGGAGCATGTAGTGGGCAATGGTGGTGCGGGGACATGCCTGACGATGTTCACTTTCACTAGCATTATAACCAGGAAAACTAACACAACAGTCCCTGATACGGAAGGAACAGGGGGGGGGGTACCCATCCTTCCCCACCGCTCCGCACCATTGCATAGGCACCACACTGTACCCCTGCCTTGTAAATAAAAGGCTCTCTTTCCTGTCTTCACGCGGGCGGAATAAGCCCCATCTTTCCTATGCCTTTCTCCCGCCCTATTCCTAACGTGAGTGTATCCATTCTTGCTACAATGTGTCCATTTTGTTTCGCTTTTGATCACCAATACGGAATAGGTCAGAAAGCATAGAAAACCTTTGGAAATTGATATAAAATCAACCATAACTCCGATTTCCTAGCTCTTGGTGTCATTCAACTGAGCTCCCTTTGGACTCCATGATGGCACCCCGACCTCCATAATCCCTGAAGCGGCAGGGCACGTACACAGGAACTTCTTAATCCTGTCAGATCGTCCTGCCTAACCCTTCCCCCGGGCAATACCAGGTGGCAGACGATGCATATCACTGTCCCATTGTCCTGCCACCACCGGTACTCAAGAAATGTTTGTTTATGTATATCCCTCACTCTGCACATTCCCCCTCCCTTGTCTTAAATGTTAATCAGTGTAACCCCACCTCTCTGTAAACATATTCATGACGTGTGTAAAATATTCATGATGCAACCCGTGAAACCCAACCTTCTCATTATGTATTCATGACGTTTCTAGCACTGTATTCTGGGACTTGGAAGGAACTTTTAAAAGTTTATGTTGCCCCATTCTCGGGGTTCAATCTCGCCTTGAACCTGTTGCGCAATAAACTTGGATCTTCTACTGCTTGCTCCTGTCTCCGGCTGAGCTCATTTTCCTCCGCAGGGACCCACGGACTTAGTCCGATGAGCTGGGTGGCAGAGCAGCCTCGCACCCAGATTTTTCCGTAACAGTCCCCAATGTCAGAATGCACCCTTGGTATGAATTCTGCAACTAAAACCCCGCATGGTGGTGCGGGGACATGCCTGACGATGTTCACTTTCACTAGCATTATAACCAGGAAAACTAACACAACAGTCCCCAATGTGAGAATGCACCCTTGGTATGAATTCTGCAACTAAAAGTTCACCAGAAAGTAAGTACAGCTCACCCAGGGGCGAAGGAAGGAAAACCAACACCTGATGCGGGGTGTCGGGGACGGGGCAAACAGTGGTTTGCAGACGATTCTGCTCGAGTGCAGTAAGGATGGCGGTGGGGTGAGCCCCCCGCAGGGTGCCTTGAAACCCCCCAAAGAAATGGCACCCGGGGCGTGCCGCCCCCCCGCCCCCTTCCTCTGCCACTGAGCTCACCTTTATTAGGATGAGATGGAGCTTCAGCCTGATCCAACAACCATCTTCTCATATTATTAATAGTATTACAGTGCATGATTTGCTGTCCCATAAACAGTCCTTACCATTTACACCTAAAGGACTGTAGGCAGCTGGTGATGGAGAAGATCCCTCTGCCTGAGATGGTGGAGTGTTGGTGCCCATCAGAGTTGGCAGTGCTGGAAAATATGGATCAGTAGTCTGATTCATGAGAAGGTAGCTGCAGAGGTGCCATTTTTAGTTCTTCCAGCCTTGATACTGTACCTACACCCCAGCTGCACTATACATTTAAAGCAGTATTGTACCACTTTAAGCAGTGGTGTCTTTCCCCCACAAAACCCTGGAAACTATAGTTTGCTAAAGTTGCTGGGTGGTGTTAGGAGGCCCCTATTCCCTTCACAGAGCTACAGTTTCCAGAGGGTTTTTTTTTGAAGAAGGATTGACTGTTGAACAAACCATGGTTCCCAGGTGTGTGTTTTTTGTTTTTTGAGAAGCCATGGAAGTTTGAAGTAGTGTGATGCTGCTTTAAATGTATACTGCAGATGGGGCGTTAGATTGTAAGGCAGGGAGGACTGAATATGGCCCGCCAAGAATCTCTTTCTGGCCGTCAATGACTCTCCTCATGCCACACTCCTTGCCAGCTTCCTCAGGTGCTTTTTGCTGGACAGAATGTTTCTTTGAACTGAGATAATTCCTCTTGCTTGGCAGGATGAAGACATGTGTGCGAGAAGGTGTGTTTTGAAAACTCACTTTTTTATGGCTGGAATCCAGATTACTGTGCCAAGCAACAGCCAAATCTGTTGCTTCTCCCACTTTCTGTCTCTGGCCCCAGCCACCACTGGAATATGGCCCCCAGCAAGTTTTTCATGAAGGAATGTGGCCTTTGGACTAGAAGAAAGTTATGCTGGTTAGGCTGCACATCTCCTAGGTACAGAGCGGCAGAGGAAACAAGGCTGAACAGTATCTGCAAAGTTGTAAACATGGTTTGCCTGTTTGCAAGTATTTTTTTGCTGTTTGTATATATTTATGCAAATGCGTGCATCTTCCATCCTAGCAGAGAAGAAAACAGCAAGCAAGAATTCAGCTAGGAGCAACTGCACCCTGCCAAGTAATTGAAGAGTGATTAATTATTTGTAGGAAGAACCTCTATGCTGGAAATGCCTGTCCCTGCTCTCAGGTGACTGACCCTCCCATGGAGATAAAAGGAGCAATCTCATTAGCTTAAGACAGCAGGGACTCTGTTAAACTCAAGCTCACAATCCCTCACAATCATGTTGTCCCACCTGTGAAGCCAGAGTACGTTATTCAGAAGGTCAGAACCAAAATCCTCACATTGAGCTCAGAATATGGTGATCTTTCCATACAAATAGGCACAGCTGGAACTCAGAACAAGCTTAGGGAGCCGACACGCAATATATTACCTGGAGAGAGAGAGAGAGAGAGAGAGAGAGAGAGAGAGAGAGAGAATGAATGATTTCATCAGCTATGCATGCCCTGTGCTTTTCTTGCCCAACAGATCACTAGACTGAAAAGAGACACAGCGGGAAGAAGCAAGGTAGGCCAGTGGCCATGGGGAGACATCACCTGTGAAGAGGCACACTTGGTTTTGATCTCCTTTGTTATACATCAGAAGCAAAATGGGCCTCATTATGATGAGTACATGCAAAAGATGGGGTATGGAATGAAGATAGAGAGTGGAAGGCAGGATCAGACCACAATAGGTGAATGCCCCAGGTGGACAGGCCTCTCATGTACTATTAGGAATGGATGGACCTGCAAGTTTCAATTATCCCAGTTTCTCATTTTTCCAATCTTTAATTCAGTTCTCCTCATTTCTGCAGCAATTCACAATTCTTAATTAAATAACAATAATTGCAATTTTTATTATCACATATTTTCTCCAAGGATCTTGAGGTGGCATACAGACTTCTCCCCCTCATGACAACCTTGTGGGGTAGGACAGACTGAGAGGCAGTGATTAGCCCAGGTGGGTTTATGGATGAGTGGAGATTTGAAACCTAGTTTCCCAGGTCCTAGTCCAGTGGAATAGCCCCAACAACATACTGGCTCTCATAAAATTAATCAGCATTATAGTGCAAATTTCTCCTCATACACTTTTTATCTGCAATTTTGCTTAATATGTACTTTCCCTCAAATTAATATATCCTAACATGTTTGCACATTACTTTTGAGGACACAGCTTGCTCCTTCTGGAGTAGTTTGTCTTCCTTTGGTCCCCATCCTGCACTCAGCTCTCACCTGTGACTCCTAGAACTTGCCAGCATGTGACAGCTGCCACATTCAGGGAAACGCTTCAACTGGCTGGCTTAACAAGGTGAGGGTAGTCAATGGGTCTCAAACCCTTGGTGAGTTAGGGACTTACCCTGCATGCAAATACAGGCTCCGGTGGATTGAACAGACAAATCCGATTGTGGGTCCAAGGGTCAATAAGGCGCTTACTGCATGTGCTGTAGAGGGATGCAAGGGGAAGATGGGGTTCATCCACCTAGGAAGGTAGCCCCTCTAGGAGAAGGAAATCTCTGATTCTAAACCTCTGCTGCCTTGTGAGATACATTTGTTAGAAGAAAAGGCTAAGGAGTAAACCCTACACAAATCAGGAGTGGAGTCCCTAAGATGGTTGGATGGCACCTTGTAAGTCTCCTCCTGGCAACTCCTGAAGCCAAGCTGGTGCCAAACATATTTCACTGCTTTCCTTTGGACCACATCAACAAGGCCAAAGGGGGGGGGGGTTCCTATCATCTGGACAGCTCAGGACATTCATAAATACTGCCCAGGCTTGCACCCTGGGGAGGACACTTCAGTGCTGCAAAAGCAGCAGTTTGACTTCACCCCTGTTGGCCCACTTCATTGTCTCTCAAGAAAGATGAATGCCAACAACAACTCATTTTTGCGAACAAAAAATGACACCTCCCCAAGTATACACATAACTTGGCTGAAGTCCTGTCCTGCAAAATGTGGAGAAATAGGATTTTGGAATGACATCTATGTGTGGCTTCAGATATTGTTTCAGAAAGTGTGAATTTAAAAGCCAACTGAATACAATTTCCCCCGATCCCCGTCCACCACAGGGTCATTTATCTGCAACTGCCCTGTGGGGAGGAAAAGGAGGAAGAAGTAGCTCTAGGTAAAGGCTCCTGATGCCTGCTTATGCCCCAGTGAGGGATAGAGAAGTGATTTGTTCATCTAATTCTTGAAACAACGGGCAGACCAAAACACAGTTGTCCTTTGATATCTCTACTTCTTTGAATTTTGCAATACAGCCCCCTATTTAAAAATGCCTAAATGAATCAAAATATCATTCAAAAGTAAAATTATGTTAGGGAAAATTGCTTGCAAAAATGTGTCTGCTGAGAAAAAATGTGTGAGAAAATAAATTTCCATGCAGCCTGTTAACAAAACAAAACAAAATCATGAGCTGATGCAGAGATGGGGTGAAATGAATGTCAGATGGGGAAAATGGGAAACAGAGAACCCAGAACTGACAGATTCATCCATTCCGACATCTTGCATGTCACTGAGTACTGAAGTTTGGAGATACAGATATCTGTTAAATTAAATCAATGCATCTCTTCATTGAAGAATTGCTCATTGATTCATTTATTTATATTTAATCAATGACTCCCTTAAAAGACAGAGGATTAATTAATGGGCAATTCTTTAATCACTTGACAGTCTGGAGAGCCCATTCCTCCACCATAGGTGCCATCTATCACCACCTGCCCTGTAGGAAGGAACAGGAGAAGCAGGGAGGGGCAGACGGAGGAAAAAACTAGACCGAATTTGTGGTGCTGCGTGTCTACTTTTAATGAAGCTTTTGCATTTTGCACATGCAGTTGCGTTCAGGACTCCTTTCAAAAAGCAAGGTATTGATCTGTTAAATTCTGGGCATATAGAGGCAACCAATTGCTGGGATTAAGCAGGCCAGTATTAAGCATGTTTGAAGGAGCATGCAGGAGTGGATGAGTCGGGTGCGGTGGGTGTGGGCCACCCTGTGTGTCACCACTGAGGGGGGTGACAAAATGCCTGGTGGCACCCACTGTGGGGCCTGCAGTGTGCCCGAGCCACGTGTCTCTCCTGGGAGAGACATGGTGGCTTTGGCGCACGCAGGCTCTGCACTGCCCAAATGGTCCACCCGCTGCCTCCCCCTCAGCTGTAGGGTGGCTGAGTGGGAGGAGGCAGGCAGACTCTGGAGGCCCCTGCCCCTATGGGCGGCTCACCCCAGGTGCCCGAGCGACTTCCTCCACAGCTGGGAACATGGTAGAATCTAGCTGTTTGCTATCTTCAATGAGACTGAGATTGGCATGTAGAGCCAGCTGGGACTGACCAGTTCAGCTCACACAGGAGGTGCTCCTGATGAATTTTATGTTTCCTCCATGGAGAGAGGGAGAGAGGTGCTAAGTTGGCCCACTTGAAATTACTGGTTGTATCATCCATTCATTTGTCACAGACAGTTTTTCCTATTTGTAAGGCTTGAGAATAGCTTGTCATTATGCTTCAACACAATCAAGGTGGCCTCTCTGGTCATTTTCCAATACATGCTGATGGTCCTCCCCAAACATACCCATACATTCATTTTCATTTTTCCATTCATTTCAACGGTGACTCCCTCTTCTCGTTTTGTGCTGCCTGTCTTTTGTCACATGGCTTGAAATTCACTGGCTTTGTACTACTTCCCCAGGGCATCAGACTGCTCAAAGGCAGGCTAGAAAAAATAAATGAATGAATTCACATTTACGTGCAAAAATGTGTGGCAGCACTCACACTTTCGAACTCCTTGCCTATTGACAACAGGCAGGTCCCTTCACAGTACTCTTTTCATCACTTGATGAAACCATTTTTGTTTAGCCAACCTGATCCCAATAGGTAGAATATTTACATGTGTTTAAAACTTATAATTGGTTTTAAATTGTGTGGGTTTCTTGTTTTTTTTACTGTGCTCTCTCCCTCTCTCTTTTACTGATAATTGCATTGTTTTATTCCTTTGAAGTTTGTTTTTTTTGCAATCAAGTGGTATAAAATTTTGATGAAATAAATAAATTTGTTCCTGTTGTTCCTGTAAAATTCTCTCCCCCCCCCTTTCTATGCACATTTATTTTAACTGACACTTTTGTTCCTGCTGGGAGTCATTACTTACCAAAACATATTAGATTTGGGGTAATTATTCTCCCCACTGATAAAGTAGTTGTGTTGTGATAATGTTTATGTTGTCAACCTTAAAAAGGAAAGAAGGGAAAGGGAGTGAAAGTCTATTTATATCACAAATCCTTTTTTAGTATTCAGGAAAGAAATGGAATTGGATCCATTAGTTAATGTAATTAATTGTTGGTGTCACAAAGCCTAGACAAAGATTTACTCAGCCCAGAAGCGTACTTGAAACTTCTGATTGTGTCTAGATCTGTAAATAGAAATCTTTTAGCAAACCCAAAAGTAATTATAAGAGAGAAGTTAGTCAGCTAACATTGATGGAAACTCAGTTGGTGGGATTTTAAATCACTAAGCCATCTTGCCAATGGAAACTTTGTTTTGAAGATCTTAAAGCTCTTGCCAATGAATAACGTTTGACCAACAGATGGTTTTCCCCCAGCATGTTATGATACGAAATATGGAAATAGCTTGGTAGTCACTGGCTTTATCAATGGGTTACACTTCCATTTGCCTTGTATAGTAAAACCGTCCTAGTTTGGTTAAAAGATACATGTAAAAACCAATAAACTGACAACTAAAACAGCAACAATTACAACACAGAAGCCATGTTTTCATACATGTGTGGCCTGTTGTTGGACTTTCTGCTGCCAGCATGATCAACAGAGGACAAGATTTTCAGATGCTTGCAAATTACTCTTATCATGGGATATGGGTATGGCTTAATTTGTATGTGATCTACTTGTATAGGATGATAAATATCCTACATTACATGTAGGATATCATTATGACATAGTATGGACTACAGAAAAATAATTAAAGCATAGGAAAACCTCTCTTGAATTGGAACTGGACTCTTATGCTCTTACAAGGTCTGGGACTTACTTCCTTGCTTCCCACACCAGCTGGCATGCTACGAGTAATTTCAGGTAACTCTCGTAAAGAAATTTGGAATGGCTTTCAGTAATAAAATGTGAATCAAGGCACCTGTAATATTAAACCACTGTTTCCCTGCACAGGGATGGCTACATCGACAGGAACTGCCAAGCTGCATTAGGATTAATGTTAAAAAAAGTAGAAAGAAAACACCCCTCAGTAAGGTATATGATTTTCCCAGTACATCTTCATTTTAACCAGCAGAATTGCAGGTGTTGGCCTCATAAGAGACATAAAAGAAAAGCTGAAAATTTATCACATTAGAGGGAACACTTTGAAGTCTGAAATCTCTGGAATTTTCTTCAAACTGCTCTGGCATGATATTCTCCCTCTGTTACAAATCTGTACACTTCATCAGGCAAAACAATTCTAGACAGATTCCTCTTCTCAAATGTCCATTACTTCTAATAGCTTTGTGCATTAAGCATTTTTTGGGGTTTACCATGTTATTCAAGAGAAAATGTTATAGATGCCTCAGAGGAAGAAGACAGGATTCCCCCTGTCCTCCCTAATCAGTAATGTTTCTCACGCTTAGCACATTGGCTCTGAATAGCTGGGGGTATTCATGGGGTCCGTTAACTAACTGAGAACAAAAGGGTAGTCTTATCAGCTCTATCCATGCCTCTGGTTCCAGGAGTGCTCAGAAGCCCAAATGGTCTTCCTCAAGGAGTTTGGTCGCCCCCTTTCATACCAGGACACTGCTCTGTTTGTTTTGTTTTACATATAATATTTTATCTCCTGTCTGTCTCCCCTCACTTTCTCTATCTCAGTTTTAAATATCTTTCTTCCTTTATAGAGACCTTATTCTCTCAACTTTCCTGTACAGTTCCCTCTCCTGCCTGTGTTTTCACTTCCTTCTTTTTGGTTGATGCCCCAGACTCTTCCATCCTATTGTTCTCCCTGTTACCCCTCCTTAGTTATCCTCAAGGAGGCAGCACAAATTCACTTTGCAGTTCATCTCTTTTCGCTTGACTTCATCTGCTTTCTTCCCTTGTAAATCTCTCCTTGTCTTCCAAACCATCTTGGTTCTTTTGCCTATTCTGTGTTACTTCTCTGTTGCCCCTGTCCTTGTCTCTGTCCTCCTCCCTACCAGGACCTGGTCCAGGAACTCCCATGTATCTAAGAGATGCTGGGCACTCTCTGAGTACTTGCGGCATGCAGCATTTCCACCCACCCGGATACTGTCCCAACATTCATTCTGCCACAGGTCTATACAATAATTACTGGACTTAGTTATACATTACTTTTCATTTGTGTTCATTGTAAACCACCTTGCAGGTCTGTATGGCTGAAAGAGTCTCTAAAATGTAATAAATAAAATAAGTACATATGAAAGTCACTGCTAACGGAAGACTGACAGGAGCATCTGGGCATGATAGCTGATGTAACCCAAGGAATTTATTTTAGTTCATCTTATCAACTGCAGAACCATTCCATTCATTGATCCCTTTAGCAAATTGAGAACCATTCATCCCCCTCCCACACTTGTTACTGTTAATACAAATCAAAAATGCTGCTTTCAATTCATGGTTGATGTCTTAACTTAATTTTCCATATGACACAAGTAGTCACAGTTTAAAAAACACTGACTTTATCTTCTCTGCTAGGAAAGCTACTTAGTTCCATTGTCAGTTAAATAGTCTCTAAATCCATTTGCGATGTGAGCTGCAACAGGAATTTTCAGGAATGCTTCGTTCCAAGGAGACCAGCACAGCTGAATTCTGGGTGGTTATGTGGTGAGAATCTGAGGAGTTGAAAGTCATGAAATAGCATTAGGGATGAATGATCTTACCTTACAGTCCTGTGGAAGGGCTGTAGCTCAAAGGTAGAGTATCTGCCTTGCATGCAAAAGGTCCTTGGTTCAATATTATAACTGTAATTAATTAAATTTCCATACCACCCTTCATATGAGGATCACAAAACACAAAAAATGCTTAACATAGTAACAAACAATCCCTCCACACACAGTCTGAAAGGCCACAGGGCATGTAATTAGCCAAAGGTCTGGGAGACAAGGAATTATTTTGCCTGGCACCTAAAGGTATGTAACAAAGGCAGCAGGTGAGCCTCCCTAGGGACAGCATTCTATAAGTGGGGAGCCACCTCAGAAAAGGCCCATTCTTGTGCTGCCTCCTCTGATGCCAGAACCTCTGAAGAGGCAGGGATATTGAAGTCTAGTTCAGAGGACACATTCTCCTCCCAGTCCCAGTCCTGTTCTATAAATCCATGCCCATCATCCCTGATGATGTGGAGGCAAGGAGGTCTACAGTAGGTACTGGCAGAGCCAATCAGTTATGGTTTATATTCCCATCTTCCTCCCTACAAAAGCAACACGAAGAATGAGGAGGAGGAAGCTGATTGGACTCCCTGGACTAGATGCAATTAAGAAGGCAGGCATGTTGGTAGGTGAAGGCAGGCTGAGATTTGTGGCTCTCTGCCTCATTTACCCTAATAGATCAGCCTCCACTGCCACTTGGTGCTATCCAAGGTGCTACTCATCGTGCTTCTTTGCCTTTTTGACATTGACCTCTGCTTTGCCTTACCTTGTTTATCCAGAGTTGCTCTCTGCTGCATTTGACTCTGCCCCCCTGGAATCTGACTTATTCCTGACCTGCCTTTTCCCCATGGATTTGGAACTGATGCTAGCATTATGTGTCTCAGCGTTCTTAGACTCTAAACATAGCAAAATCTCTCACTTGTTCAATTTTGTTAAATAAAAATAATAAAACAATAACTACAAAAATAAGTAGATGTAAAATGGAGCACATTTCTCAAAGTATCACCAGGGACATTTTATTCAATCTGTTGCTTCAGATACATTTGCATGGTTTGTGTGTCACTGAACTCTTTTCTTTGTGCCATTTCCCCAGGTGCTAAAATATAGTTGTTATTGACACTTTTGATTTTAATCTATCAGACGGTGGTTTTATCACTAACAGTGGCAAATTAGCAGCCCTCTTGCTGCTTTAATCATTGATCCCCAGTTAATGGAAGGATTAGCACTATTTTAGCAGCAAGTGTTAATGTGTTAAAAAGAACCAAAAGGTGTTCACTCTAATCTGAATTTTCAGTTTCATGGCATGTGCAATACTAATGGTTGTTCATAGACCTTCTTATGGAATAGATGATCCTCAAGACAAGGGCAGAGGGATGCATTTTGAACATCATTTCAGAATGCCGTTTGCCAAACCTAGCAATGCTTTGGTCCTCATTACGTCTTTCAACAGTGGCAAAAAGTGAAGCATGGCTGAGTTTGTAGGCTAAATGAAACTGTTTGGAAAGCTAGACCTGCAGTAGCTTCTTGTAAACACATAGAGAACCAAGTAGTTATTTGGATCTTTGGGGCTAGAGACCACCAGTTTGCTCATGCCACCCAACACAATTTCTCCATAACAAATGAATCAGGTCCTGTTTAGGTCCTGGACTGATGCCTGTATGAAACAGTGGGCTGGATGAGGGTAGAGGGAACTGAGCTGGAATCCTGGCAGTGCACAAGCTCTGTAGGTTAGTGGCTCTTATGTCTGGGAGAATGGCCAATTGCCTGCTCTAGGTGAGATTCGTCTTCCTCTGAAGAATGATGCATGAAGCTCGGGGGGTGCTCATGGATCAAGATTTTCCACTGGAGGCTTGGGTGACCTAAGTGGCTAGGAGAGCGCTTGAGCTTAACGCTAAGGTGGTATTATAACTGTGGTCATTCCTGGACCGAAGAAGGTGTGTGTGTGTGTGTGTGTGTGTGTGTAATAATATACATTATTATTTTTCTTTGTATGTTTGTTATTTTATTACGTTCTTTTACTTTATATTATGGACTTGACCACACAAGTTCAGGCATTGTTAGCCAAGATTGGATTACTGCAAGGGGCTCTCTGCAGTGTTCCCCCTTGTGGTTTGATCCCAAAACTTCAGGTACAGCAGAATGCTGTTGCATGATTGCTGACAATAAATATTAGCCAAAATAATGTTCAAAAAGTGAACATTATTGCAAAAAATGTGCACAAAATTGCAAATAAAAATGTGCATATAAGGAAATGAGTACCTTCAAGTCGTTTCACACCCAGCAGCTTTTTCTTTGTCTAAAAGCAGCATTGAATCCCAAGTTCTGCTCAAGCATGGGAGCTGGGCAATGGCTGGGCAAGCTCCTTTTTCCCTTGCCTGAAGAAAGCAGCAAGAGGGGGACTTGCCTGTCTTGTGGGAGGGGGCATGAGGGCTCTGACAGGCTCCTAGAGCCCACCCACCTCCTTCCAAAAGCACTAACAAGGCTTTGGGAAGGAGCCCTCATGGCTCTTTCTCAATGCCTCAGCCATGGCCCCCATCCGCCAGCTGGAGAAATTCAGGGTGGCCCAGGATCAAGGCAGAATCCATGGTGCCTTTGTAGAAATCATGGCGGCCCCAGCCGAAATGGGACTGTTGAGCAGCATGCTACAGTTTTATATTACCTCTAAATAAAAGTAACCAGTTTCACTTAAAAATAATTATAATAATAATAACAATTCTGGAATATATTTTAAAACACTGGATGGTGTGGAAAGCAGGAGAAGAGGCTGAAGTAGTACATGAAAAATAATTGTTTTGGAATATTTTTTGGCTGTCTCCAGGGATGAATCAATTTGCAGAGCCTTTGGACAGCCATTTAAATGTGAAGCTGAATAGCTTAATTAGCAAAACATATTGCACGGCTGGTCTAGACTTGCTTGAAGAACTTGATGTTCCTCCGCTCCTTTTAAAATAATATTAGTTCCTTAATTAAAACAGGCCTCCTGGTAAGTGTTCCATCTTAGTCGAAAAGGCCGGAGAGATGCAGCTGAACAGATATATTGTATTTCTTGCAAAGCAGCTTTTCTTTATCATTGGCATACATTGTGTGGTTTGGTTGCAGGAGTCAAAATTAACGTGCTTGGGGTTTAATTTATATAAAGAAATAATTTCCCAAGTAGAATTTATATGGTTGGATTTAACTGAAAAACTTCAAAGCAGGGAAAACATAATCCTGTCAAATCAATTGGTTATCTGAAATTCTAAGGTGCCCAGTCTTTAACTATGAAGCTAGACCACAAAGCGCTGTTCCTTTTAAATTTCTGCAAGTGCTGTTGTTATGCCAGGCAGAATTCTACTTCCTGATTTATGGCTGCTACCCCAAAAGAACTGAGGAGACAATGCATTGATTCTCAGGGGGAAAGCCTGCCTCAGTAGAATATACCAACTGAACAAAGCTACCACGTTTTAATAAGCAGAACGTTGGAGCTGAGCAGGGATGGGATGTCTATGTTCCTCCAGATGTTGTTGGATTCCAATTCCTAATATCCCCAGCTGGCAAGGCCAATGATCAGAGGTGATGGAAATGGAAACTCAGGCCTGGAGTAGCTCAGTTGGTAGAGCATGATTCTCTTAATCCCAGACTCGTAGGTTCAAGCCCCACAATAGCGAGGGTAGGGGCAGGGGAATGCTTGCATTTCAGAGGATTGGACTAGATGACCCTTATGGTCCCTTCCAACTCTACAATTCCATGTTTCTATAGGAATTGTATTCCAGAACATAAAAAAAAAGCCTGCTGGAACAGGCCAGTGGCCCATCTAGTCTAGCATCCTGTTCTCACAGTGGCCAGCTAGATGATTCTGGAAGCCTGCAAGGAAGACCTGAGGGCAACAACACTATCCCTGCCTGCAGTTTCCAGCAACTGGTGCTCATAAGCATTCTGCCTCAAACAGTGGAGATAGAACATACTGTCGCACAGCAGTAAATTAATCAACACAGAGTCTTCTTTATAAACAGAATAAAACTCTTGCTGACGAAAATAAACTTGTTCAGAAACAGCATAGTTAAAGAGCATACACAGAATGCTCATAGCAGCTATCTGACTCTTCACAGAGGCATAGTTACTGATTAACCAGAGTCCTGGAGCCACTCTGTCTGCAACAACACAGATACATACACTGGCTGAGTCACACAGGCACTGACTGACACTGAGGCCCACAGCTGGCTGCTTTTATAGGGAGAAAGCGTTTTCTCCTTCACGGAGAGCACGTGTTGGTGGTGGGGTCTGACAGGCATCTGTAACCTGAAGCGTCTGTATATAAATTATTATCATTATCATTATTATCTACCTATTTTAACAATTTGTATATTGCTTAATCACAGTCATCTCCAAGTGGTGTTGGAGATGGAAAGTAAGGGGAACTCTTTGCAAGAGATCTGCTCCTACCTGAAGCAGGAGGAGCGAAGAGAGAAAGAGCATTCTGCACAATCCTGCAGTGCTGCACATGAAAGCCACTTTCACTTGGGACCCACCCAATGCAACTTTGACTAGTTACCCCTGAAATATGGTCCTCAATGCACCGGGGTGGGGCGCGGGGGGAGCTTCCCTCCCCCTGTTCTGAAAGTTCATGAAAGAAGGAGTAAAAAGTTAGAAGCATATTTTAACAATGATTTCCTGGTTAGCTTTCAAAAATCAATACATCACATTTAAAGGAGGGTTCTCATTGTTACCCCTACCTTGATCCCTGTAGTATTTATAGCAAATACACAGCCCACAATTTCCTGTCACATTTTTGGAAGATTCCCTTTTCCATCTAATGCTGAAGGTGAAATGGCTTGCAAATGATGCACGGCCAGCCTGTATTCCTTTCAATGTTTTGGGATGGATACTGGCCTTGTTAGATATAGGCTCACAAGGGCTATGATTGCTAGAAAGCTTTTATCAACCAGAGTGGTCATGTATCCTACTTTACAAGGGGCAGCAATGTATTTGAAGGTGCTCTCTGTTGAAAGGCTGTCCAGTCCAATTCTGGTTTACAGATGAAGAACTGCAAGAAGGGAGAGCAGGAGCCATGATATTGCCCATAAATAATTAGCACCTGGAAATCAGAATGCAAAGGCAGAGAGGTCACAAGGGCAGTCTTTCTCACTATGGTGAGATGCATTTCTGTTTAACAAAGATAAAAAAGGTATAGGTAAAGGTACCCCTGCCCGTACTGGCCAGTCTTGACAGACTCTAGTGTTGTGCGCTCATCTCACTCTAGAGGCCGGGAGCCAGCGCTGTCCGCAGACACTTCCGGGTCACGTGGCCAGCGTGACATCGCTGCTCTGGTGAGCCAGAGCCGCACACGGAAACGCCGTTTACCTTCCCGCTAGTAAGTGGTCCCTATTTATCTACTTGCACCCGGGGGTGCTTTCGAACTGCTAGGTTGGCAGGCGCTGGGACCGAGCAACGGGAGCGCACCCCGCCGCGGGGATTCGAACCGCCGACCATGCGATCGGCAAGTTCTAGGCACTGAGGTTTTACCCACAGCGCCACCCGCGTCCTTTTAACAAAGATAATTGTCTCTAAATATGTAGCCATATATTAGCATATGCAAATTTTATGTAAATATACGACCTCTTCTGTACCACCCCTGTTTTTCTGGTGATGCATTACATGCAACCCTATTTCCGACTGAATCAATATACCAAATCAGAGATTTACATGACCAAGGTGGGTTGTTCTCCCCTACCTGGTGCCCACAGTTGGACCACAACTACCATCACTCCTAATCCATTAGCCATGCTGGCTAGGGTTATTGGAAGTTGGGAGCTTGTTGAAATCACCTGTTCTAGGGATTCTGGATAGAAATCTCAGAGGTTGTGTGAAGTCCCAGTGGAAATGAGAAAATGATGGTGGCAATTAACTCTCAGATTACCCCAAAAGTTTGAAATCTAGGAGAGAACGCTAAGCTTTTCTCCTAGATTCAAAGTTCCTCTATAAATTCTCCATCCAGCCCTTTCCCTTTTTCTTTTTCTTTTTCTTTTCTTCCTTCCTAGCCCACAGCTATAAAATTCAGTTGTCTCTCCATGGCATTCGCAGACCCCACCCCCTGTTTTTCAGTCACCATCTAATAATGTTCTGTTTGCTCTCCCTTGCTTTCAGTGAAAGTTACCTCTTTCTCTCCCCTCGGTCAGCTATATAACCCTTCATTTAGTAGGAAAATAAGTCCTGTTGTTTGTCTTTTGCACGTGCAAAGCAGCTTTTGCAGAAGGAAAGCTGTTCTTAGTTGTATACCAGTCTGTTTTTGCATTGGTGCCGAAATTGAAAAGCAGATGGTAAGAATGCCTCCCAGGGTTTATTCTGCAAAATCACTGTTCCCCTAACACACTTTGATATAAAATGACAGTTCAGACACCACTGATCAGGCCTCCCCATCCTTCCATGGTGGCCTCTCCTGCTGCTTTACCTAGGTTTTATGTAACAGCTGACACCCAGTGGATCACATTACTCATACTGAAGGTGTTTTGAACTGGTGCCTACATACCAGGTGTCTGGTTCTATGTCAGGTGCCCATGGATAGTATGGAACGTATAATAACTAGAGGAACTTCAGGTGCTCTTTCTTAGCCCATCTTTGGATGGCTAGTATTATTATTATTAAAAATAATAATTCCAGCCAGTTTATAATGTTTGATCTGCTCTTTTAAACCTTAAATACTGTTTGCCCAAGTTCATGTTGTGTATTTCCATTTATTAGCACTTTAACTGTTGTCTGATCATTATTGTTTATTTTTAAATTTAATTACTATCCTTTTACGTTTTCCCATTCTGCTCATTTTGTATCTTCTTTTTCTACCTGCTGCATTTGTTTGTTTGTTACAGAACAGTGGGGTTAAACTAAACTAAGCTACACTACTCAAGGAGTCCAGACCTCCCTGTTTCATTGAAATCACCCTAGAAGGCTTAATTTGGCTTAATATTGGACTGGTATGGAATGTGTACTGTTTGTTTATTTATTCACCTCACAACTTCCTCCTCCCAAACCCCCAACAATGGTTAAAAAATCTTTCTCAACCACTGATCTCAGGATTGCCAGGGATAGTGTCTTTCAGTCATCAAATGCCACAGGAGGATTTTAAAATGTCTTCTGAAAGTCAATAATGAGGGGGAGAGATGCACTCAGCAGGCAAGGCATTCCACAAATGGGAACTGCCACTGAAAAGGCCCTGCCATGGGTCAATGCCAACTAGGAAGCCCATGGTAGTGGTAAGTCATAACCTGTCAAATGTAGGGCCCCCGGATTTAACCAAAGCCTGAATTTATCACTTAGCTGAAAAGAAAGAGGTTTGCACTGATACTCACAAACAGCTGGGTGTGTTATGTACATTTTGCAACATATACATCATTCCCCCCTGTCCAGTTACTGCTGTTAGATTAGTTGTGGGTGATTATAGCCAATCAGACTAAATTGTTGATAAATGCCATTGCTGTATAACCTCCAAGAGTCCTGATTTTGCTAGGATGGTCCTGGAATTCATACCTGCTTTTTCCCACCAGTGGACGGGGACAATGTAAGCAGTTCTTGGGGCAGCAGGAAGCTTGTGTGCTGTGGTGCCTTTAAAGAGAGAAGGCCTATTTCTTCCCATGTGTGTCTGTCTCCCTCGATCACCAGCTACCATGCTGCTTACTCACGCCCTGTGCTCTGCTGCCCTCTCTGCCAAAGTGAACAACCCTCCCCAGCCCCAGCTGGTGCAGTCTTTGCAGCCAAGCTCAGCGGCACCTCCTGTCCCTACCACCACATTCACCACCACCACCCAGCCCTTCACTTGCTCACTCTGGGTGCCGCATGGCACTCGCCAAGCCTCCCCCCACAACCTGGGCTCACACTCCATCTCCTGTGCCTGCGGCAGCCTCCACACTGATGGTGAGCTACACACAGGAGCAGGAAGAGAGCAAGATCTCCATACTTTGCTCAGAAGAAAAGGAGGGTTCTGTGCTGCAATTACTCATGCTCCCTTGGTGCTGGAGGGATCGCTTCTGAGGAAATTGTTGTTGTTTAGTCGTTTAGTCGTGTCCGACTCTTCGTGACCCCATGGACCAGAGCACGCCAGGCACTCCTGTCTTCCACTGCCTCCCGCAGGTTGGTCAGACTCATGTTTGTAGCTTCGAGAACACTGTCCAACCATCTCATCCTCTGTCGTCTCCTTCTCCTTGTGCCCTCCATCTTTCCCAACATCAGGGTCTTTTCCAGGGAGTCTTCTCTTCTCATGAGGTGGCCAAAGTATTGGTGCCTCAGCTTCACGATCTGTCCTTCCAGTGAGCACTCAGGGCTAATTTCCTTAAGAATGGATGCATTTGATCTTCTTGCAGTCCATGGGACTCTCAAGAGTCTCCTCCAGCACCATAACTCAAAAGCATCAATTCTTCGGCGATCAGCCTTCTTTATGGTCCAGCTCTCACTTCCATACATCACTACCAGGAAAACCATGGCTTTAACTATACAGACCTTTGTTGGCAAGGTGAAGTCTCTGCTTTTTAAGACACTGTCTAGGTTTGCCATCACCTTTCTCCCAAGGATCAGGCATCTTTTAATTTCGTGACTGCTTTCACCATCGGCAGTGATCATGGAGCCCAAGAAAGTAAAATCTCTCACTGCTTCCATTTCTTCCCCTTCTATTTGCCAGGAGGTGATGGGCCCAGTGGCCATGATCTTCGTTTTTTTGATGTTAAGCTTCAGACCATATTTTGCACTCTCCTCTTTCACCCTCATTAAAAGGTTCTTTAATTCCTCCTCACTTTCTGCCATCAAGGTTGTGTCATCTGCATATCTGAGGTTGTTGATATTTCTTCCGGCGATCTTAATTCCGGCTTGGGATTCATCCAGCCCAGCCTTTCGCATGATGAATTCTGCATATAAGTTAAATAAGCAGGGGGACAATATACAGCCTTGACGTACTCCTTTCCCGATTTTGAACCAATCAGTTGTTCCAGATCCAGTTCTAACTGTAGCTTCTTGTCCCACATAGAGATTTCTCAGGAGACAGATGACGTGATCAGGCACTCCCATTCTTTAAGAACTTGCCATAGTTTGCTGTGGTCGACACAGTCAAAGGCTTTTGCATAGTCAATGAAGCAGAAGTAGATGTCTTTCTGGAACTCTCTAGCTTTCTCCATAATCCAGCGCATGTTTGAAATTTGGTCTCTGGTTCCTCTGCCCCTTCAAAATCCAGCTTGCACTTCTGGGAGTTCTCGGTCCACATACTGCTTAAGCCTGCCTTGTAGAATTTTAAGCATAACCTTGCTAGTGTGTGAAATGAGAGTAATTGTGCGGTAGTTGGAGCATTCTTTGGCACTACCCTTCTTTGGGATTGGGATGTAGACTGATCTTCTCCAATCCTCTGGCCACTGCTGAGTTTTCCAAATTTGCTGGCATGTTGAGTGTAGCACCTTAACAGCATCATCATTTAAAATTTTAAATAGTTCAGCTGGAATATCATCACTTCCACTGGCCTTGTTATTAACAGTGCTTTCTTAGGCCCATTTGACTTCACTTTCCAGGATGTCTGGCTCAAGGTCAGCAACCACACTACCTGGGGTGTACGAGACATCCATATTTTTCTGGTATAATTCCTCTGTGTATTCTTGCCACCTCTTCTTGATGTCTTCTGCTTCTGTTAGGTCCTTTCCACTTTTGTCTTTTATTATGGTAATCTTTGTACAAAATGTTCCTTACATATCTCCAATTTTCTTGAACAGATCTCTGGTTTTTCCCATTCTATTGTTTTCCTCTATTTCTTTGCATTGATTGTTTAAGAGGGCCTTCTTGTCTCTCCTTGCTATTTTTTGGAACTCTGCATTCAATTTCCTTTATCTTTCACTATCTCCCTCGCATTTTGCTTGCCTTCTCTCCCCCGCTATTTGTAAGGCTTCGTTGGACAGCCACTTTGCTTTCTTGCATTTCCTTTTCATTGGGATGGTTTTCATTGCTGCCTCCTGTATAATGTTACGAGCCTCCATGCATAGTTCTTCGGGCACTCTGTCCAGCAAATCGAAATCCTTAAACCTGTTCCTCACTTCCACTTTGTATTCATAAGGGATTTGACTTAGATTGTATCTTACCGGCCCAGTGGTACATTCTTCAGTTTAAGCTTGAATTTTGCTATAAGAAGCTGATGATCTGAGCCACAGTCAGCTCCAGGTCTTGTTTTTGCTGACTGTATAGAGCTTCTCCATCTTTGGCTGCAGAGAATATAATCAATCTGATTTTGATGCTGCCCATCTGGTGATGTCCATGTGTAGAGTCGTCTCTTGTGTTGTTGGAAAAGCGTGTTTGTGATGACCAGCTTGTTCTCTTGGCAGAACTCTATTAGCCTTTGTCCTGCTTCGTTTTGAACTCCAAGGCCAAACTTGCCAGTTGTTCCTTTTATCTCTTGACTCTCTACTTTAGCATTCCAATCCCCTATAAAGAGAAGAACATCCTTCTTTGGTGTCACTTCTATAAGGTGTTGTAAGTCTTCATAGAATTGGTCAATTTCAGTTTCTTCAGCACCAGTGGTTGGTGCATAAACTTGGATTACTGTGATGTTAAAAGGTCCGCCTTGGATTCGTATCGAGATCATTCTATCATTTTTGAGATTGCATCCCAGTACAGCTTTTGCCACTCTTTTGTTGACTATGAGGGCCACTCCATTTCTTTTACGGGATTCTTGCCCACAGTAGTACATATGATGGTTATCCGAACTGAATTCGCCCATTCCCGTCCATTTTAGTTCACTGATGCCCAGGAGGAAGCCCCCGCAGCACCAGATAGCTCAGGGGTGCACATGTGGCTGCCATCCCAGAAGGGCCTACACCTAGGTGGAGGCAGGCTTTGTGGCAAAAAGTGAACATCTGGAGACAAAAGTTGTTAAGCTTTTATTCATTTTGCTCAAAGATGAGCTGTTTTTTGGGGTTTTTGGCAAATTCCTTTTTAAAAAGGAGTTTTTGAGCTATTTTTATTGAAATCCATCAAAATCTACACTCCCGACATGGGTTGGCATAGGTCCAGATTTTCCCGAACATTTCGGCAATTTCTGCCCAGACACTGTTTACGAGGGCTATGTCCAGGAAATTCCAGACATATTACAACCCTAGGGTATGGGTTCTTCACAGTCCCCTAGCCTAAGGGCAACTGGGCAGTTATTGAATTTCTACCCCACCTTTTTTCTCCAAGGAGCTCAAGATGCTGTACGTGGTTTCCCCCTCCCTCCCTCATTTAATCTCCACAACCCCTTTGCAAGGTAGTAACTGCCCTCCAAGGTCATTTAGTGAGCTTCATGTCTGAGCAGGGATTTGAACCCTGGTGTCTTCCAGGTCTAACCACTACTACACCACATTGGCTTTCTGTACGCATTTAAATTGCCTGCTTTCATGAATGGCTTAGGATCTGGGAAGGTCCCTGAGGGCAGAGACCCGAGCAGGGTCAGGCAGAAAGGGAAGGAGCATGTGTTTCCTCACTCCAAAAGAAACCCAGCAGTGCAATTCATTACAAGCTTACTCAGCTAAGCCCTCTTTAATTCAGTGGGACTTAAAGGGTAAAGGTAAAAGGACCCCTGACCATTGGGTCCAGTCGTGACCGACTCTGGGGTTGCGGCACTCATCTCGCTTTATTGGCCAAGGGAGCTGGCGTTTGTCTGTAGACAGCTTCCGGGTCATGTGGCCAGCATGCCTAAGCCGCTTCTGGCGAACCAGAGCAGCTCACAGAAATGCGATTTACCTTCCCGCTGGAGCGGTACCTATTTATCTACTTGCACTTTGATGTGCTTTCGAACTGCTAGGTTGGCAGGAGCAGAGACCGAGCAATGGGAGCTCAAGCTCACCCCATTGTGGGATTCGAACCGCCGACCTTCTGAACGGCAAGTTCTAGGCTCTGTGGTTTAACCCACAGTGCCACCCATGTCCCAGTTAGTGGGACTTACTCCCAGGTATATATGCAAAGTGCTATGGCTTTAATACACCTCCAAGAATAGTTCTTAAAAGCATCTACAGCTTTGGGTTGGATCCCATGGTATGGAACTTCCTGGTTCTGGTTTCTCTTCCAACTCAGCTGTTAAACTAAATTGGCAGTTCTTGATCATTTCAAATAAAGGATGCCAAGGGTGCCATCATCATCATAACTATTGTTGTGTGTGTGTGTGTGTGTGTGTGTGTGTGTGTGTGTGAGAGAGAGAGAGAGAGAGAGAGAGAGAAAGACCCGTAAACTTAAGAAATTAATGCATATCAGAATCTCAGTAATATTTGGAACACTGGTGAATGTCCCTATTTTCATCTGAGGAATGTTGGAAGGGATGTGATATTTATTAAAGAGCTGAATGATGTCAATGAGGTTGAGTAAAGTCAAGAGAGCATCTTAAATGCCTAGGTGAACATTTCATAGGCATTGCCAAACATTTTGCTGAAAGAACAGGTACAAAAAGAGAGAGAGAAGAATGCAAAAGGAATACACACATGCTTCTTTCTGAAGCATAAAAAGAAATTCTAATGTTGGCTGCCCAAACAAACTGAAAACTTTTGATTGCCTTCCGAGAGGGGTTGTGAGCCTAGGCTTAGAACATTGACCTCAGTTCTGGCAAACACCGTGCTCAGTCCCTCTGCTGACACTTCACAAAGAAGTATGAGGAAAGATTCAGTAGAGTTCATACAAAGGTTGCCTAAAACAACATTTACAAAGTAAAACGTAAGTAGTTAGGCTGAAATAGCAGTGGATGGGATGCTTGCAGGGGTGAAGGGATACAGCATTGGAATCAAGGCTTCAATACACAGTTTTTAAAATAAGACTTTGCACCAATCCTATATTCTTCCTGAATTACAAGGTGAATAGAGGTGATCTGAGTAAGGTTTTCGCATTCCTGAGTCAGATAGCACCATTAACTGCCTAGAGACTGTGGATTTGTGTGCTCCAAAATGCAGTATTTATTTTTTACTGCATTTATTTTTCAAGTGGATCCATTGTCTCCTTTTTCCACGATGCTTTCCCCTATGGATGTCAATGGATTTGTCCCTCCTAGGAAGAAGAGGAAGAATCTAATAGCAAGGCAAACAAAATGAAGGCCTAGGGCTGTGTAAGTAAGTTGGGCCTGAACTGGAAGCTTTTTTGTTCTGTTAGCTCAACCAGAATGGAGGAAACCAATGGACAGTCAGGATGGATGGAGTTGAGCTGTAGCCTAGGAGCATAGTATAGCCCTGGAAACCTGTCAGTCTCCAACACCAATGGTGCAATCCTTTACATGTCTACTCAGAACATAAGAAGCTGCCTTTCACCAAGTCAGACTATCAATCTATCAGTCTAGCTGAGCATTGTCAACAGGTTAACAGTAGCTCCTTTGGGTTTCCAAAAGGGGTCTCTCCCAGTGATACCTGGAGATGCCATAGACTGAATCTGGGACCTTCTGCATGTTAACCAGATGGCCTACCATTGGCATACAGCTACTTCCAAGTAGACTTCATTGAGCTTTGTGGGGCTTACTCCCAGGTAAGTATGTATAGGATTGCAGCATCTGTGACTTGCCATGAACAAAAAACAGACCGAAACAACGTTCCGGTGCCCCTGCCCCTATTTCCCTACAATGTTGCAAGTCTCCATTTGTCATCTACAAAAGCTGTAAGTCAAAGGCGGAAGATGAAGGAAGACTTTTCTTCTTCTTCTTCTTTTTTTAAAACCACTTTTGTTGCCAGAGGGCTGCAATCAGTTTTGTCAGCTGCAAAGGCACAAAACATACACTGCAGAAGTTTAATGGACCCATTAGCGTGGTCACTGGGGGCCCACCCATTCCAGGGGAGAAATTGCATTCTCTGCTTCAGCATGAGAAAAATCTTTTAGCAGAATTGCTTCCCTTCTCTTTCCAAGAGTTCCAGCTCTCCAGGACTAAAAATTGAATTTAAATGTGTAATTTGAATCTCCTGATGAATGATTTCATTCCAGGAGTGCCTAGGAAACTCTCCCTGACCCTTGAAAAAAAACTTATGCCAGCCAACATAGCTTAGTTTCATTTGTTTCAGATGATTGGTTTAGTGAAAGGGAATGGAAGGTGAATGAGACCTCTTACCATGGCATCTGGGATATATAATTGCAAAACCTGTATAGCCATTCGGAGGTTTTGAGAATGTGCAGTATCAGCTAGCAGGCTTCTCCTTTTTTTGCCCCCGGAATATTTATTTATTTATTGAAGACTTTTTTATTCCAACCCTTCAAAATCAGGGTGGTGTGCAATAAAGCATAAAACAACAATATACATAAAATTACTTTATGAGCATATTTATTGATGGTGAGCCTTATCTGGAGACATCAGGATTCAACCTAGGGCCCTTCCTCGTGCAAAGCTTTGGGTGGTAGTCAACTAAATTTTACTCAGAGTAGATGAATTGAAGTTAATAGACCAAGCTGCAGTTGTATGTGTTGGTTTTCCTGATTTTACATTTGTTGACCTCTGCAGGAAATAGAATGGGGTCTTCGTGACCCCATGGACCAGAGCATACCAGCCATTCCTGTCTTCCACTCCCTCCCACAGTTTGGTCAAACTCATGCTGGTAGCTACGAGAACACTGTCAAGCCATCTAGTCTTCTGTTGTCCCTTTCTCCTTGTGCCCTCAATCTTTCCCAACATCAGGGACTTTTCCAGGAAGTCTTCTCTTCTCATGAGGTGGCCAAAGTACTGGAGCCTCAGCTTCAGGATCTGTCCTTCCAGTGACCACTCAGGGCTGATCTCCTTAAGAATGGATAGGCTTGATCTTCTTGTAGTCCATGGGACTCTCAAGAGTCTCCTCCAGCACCATAATTCAAAAGCATCAATTCTTTGGTGATCAGCCTTCTTTATGACCCAGCTCTCACTTCCTTACATCACTACTGGGAAAACCATAGCTTTAACTATACGGACCTTTGTTGGCAAGGTGATGTCTCTGCTTTTTAAGATGCTGTCTAGGTTTGTCATCGCTTTTCTCCCAAGAAGCAGGTGTCTTTTAATTTCATGACTGCCGTCACCATCTGCAGTGATCACAGAGCCCAAGAAAGTAAATTCTCTCACTGCCTCCATTTCTTCCCCTTCTATTTGCCAGGAGGTGATGGGACCAGCGGCCATGATCTTAGTTTTTTTGATGTTGAGCTTCAGACCATATTTTGAGCTCTCCTCTTTCACCCTCATTAAGAGGTTCTTTAATTCCTCCTCACTTTCTGCCATCCAAGTTGTGTCATCTGCATATCTGATGTTGTATTTTCCAACCCTGACATTCTCACAAAGTGAGTGAGTGGTACTTCCTGTCTTAAAGCTTGACAGGTGGGGAGCTGAAACTATTGGGACACCTTGGTTTTTTCTATTTTGACTGATTCCTGAACTTCTGAATTGTGAATTCTGAACTCTGTGTCTGCTGCCAATCCTGTACCATCACTTGCCTGAATAAAGGTATCTTTTGTACTTGGATATGTTTTGCCCTTGTGTGTTGAGGCAGGACACAGTATGCCTCTGAATACTAGCTGCTGAATGCCAGTGGGGAGAGCACTGTTGCACTCAGGTCCTGCTTCCATGCTTCTGTTCCGCATCTAAGACACAGGAGGGCAGAATGCTCTTGTGCTACGGTCCAGCTTGTGGGTTTCCTGCATACATCTGGTTGGTCACAGTGAGAACAGGATGCTGGAATAGATGGGCCATTGTCATGATCCAGCAGTCTCTTTTTATGTTCTCAAGATTTAGACTAGCTGTGCCTTTGTTTTGATGCATGGGGATTTCATGTTCTTATGAATGGCAACAGCCCCATTTACAGCCCCAGTTAGGGATTGAACCTGGGAGCTCTTGCATGGAAACCCCGTGGTCTTCCATGTGCTCTTCTATACCAGGGATCCCCAAACTTGAGCACACTGGGGGAAAAATGAATATGCTGGTATTCATAATGTGTTAGCAAAGCACAAATAAGCTGTACACACATTCCTGTAATCACCAAATGAACACCACCTGGAGTGATAATTATATTGAAATAATATACTGTGTTCATCATTCATTATGAGAATATAATTCACAGAGGTAAGTATGTGCCTTTTATGATAATGGGGAGTGGGTTTTTTTATATATTAAAAAAACCCAAACAAAACACAATTTGCATGTCCTCACCTTATTCCTATGGCTCATAAAGTGTCTAACAAAAGGTAAGCTTGTAACACATTAATTTCATTTGCTGTAAATAACCACATTTCCTGCTCAAACAATTACAGAGCCATTTTTTTGGCTATGTGTGTTTTGCTTGCCTGGGTAGAGCACTATCTTTTTGAAATCCAATAATCCTCGTAATCTATTTTCAACTTGGAAATAAAGAATGGCAACTGAAAAACAAGCAGCAGACTTCGCCATGTCTTATTCTGTTGAGTGTGATGAAGTGTCTCAATGGCTTCTGAATGATTACAATACAATTTACCTGGTACAGGCTAGATGCAGTGGGAGAGAACAAGTTTTGCACGTATGACATAAATGGGGAAACCTGTCACCATCCAGGTGCTGCTGGACTGCAGCTTCCATCATTCCTGACCATTGACCACGACGTCTAGGACTGATGGGAATTGGAGTCCAACAATGTCTGGAGGACCACAGGTTCCTAATTGCTGGTGTATAAGACCCCGTGTATCCAGATGAAGAATCCCTGACAGCAGGTGGAGAACGCAGAATGAGAGGTGTGTATTCATTTTAATCATTCATTCAATAATGGAACAAAGAGCCCCATTTGTTTCATTCATTTTAGTGGGAACAATAGTTAAGAATTCAAACACATTGCCATCCGAAGAGAACGGGTTCCTATGAATCCAAAGCACATGGAGGAAGCTATCCACTGCATTTTGCAGGGACTGTTCCTTTAGACTTGCCTCTTTCAAATCACCTTCCATTAAGGAACTGGTAATTCTAATACATCTGTACAACATTTGCCAAAGCATCTGCCCTGTCCTTCAATGGTCTCCCACTCACACAAAGTGTCCTTTCAGACTAGAGAATGAGTCCACTTTGATCTAGCAGGTCTAGACTTTCTTCAAGGCTTCACTTAACCTTTAAATGAGAGCATACAAGATGGATGGATTTGTGCATTGGTGCCCGTGGAAAGCCAGCTGGATTGCCTCTGAAGTATCTGGAACAGGTAGAGATATCTTGAGTAAAATACTCATTTTAACAAGCGGGAATGAACAGCGGCTGTTAAGCTGGAATCCAAATATTGAATTCGTCCGAATCTTTCGTAATACCACCTGCAGAAGTTTGAAATTATTTGATGCTTAGCTATCAAATGTCAAAGCTCTTGAAATCTTCATAAGTAAATATTTAATCTATCTGGTCAGTTACATATTAAATCTTGCTTGGTGCTGTTTAGACTTTCTCCTCAATATATATTCCATTCCATTTGGTTCAAGTGTGCTTCAATTAATTCTGAAACCAACAAAATCCTCCAATTCACTAAAGAATCCTCATTCCTTAAACTGCAACTCTAGATAGTAGCAAATAAATCCAATTGAACTGAGAGGGACTTCTACATAAGCCGTTTGAATGTATCTGCCTACTTAGAAGAAGAAAAAACTTTCACTGAAATTGTTTTTCATGCCCCCTTTCTTTTCAAAGTTCATACAGCTCTTTTTAAAAAATAAATAAAATAAAACAGAAAATTACAGCTGTCTTTCTGCCCATCCATCACACACCCATGTTTTTAAAACTGTTATGTTACACATGCCTCATAATTACCTTGTCTGAATTTTGAAAGTTCAGCTGTCATGCATATGTATCATTTGTTCAGTTCTGCTTTAAACATTCCACAAGGCTTTATACTACATTAATCTCATTACTGCTCTGCAGAATTCATAATCACAGTACTAGTGACTTGATGCCCATACCCTAAAAGTGGAGTTCAGCTAGGTTTTCTCTTTTCAGGGTGACTAGAAATGATATTGTATAGTTGGAAAAAGTTCAGACAAGATCAAGGGGATAGAGCAAGTCACATCAGAGGAAAAGGTTGCAGCATTTGGGGGCTTTTTTTTTTAATAGAAAAAGTATGAGTAAGAGGTATCATGGTAGAATGTATAAAATTATGAAGGCATGGAAAAAGTAGCTAGAGAAATGTTTTTCTCCCTCTCCCATCGCACTAGAACTTTGGGACATAAAAAAATGGATGTTTGAAGATTCAGAACAGAAAAAAAAGAAAGCACCTCTTCACACATCACTCTCATAAGAGGAAGTGGTGATCACCAATTTGGATGGCTTTAAAAGACTAGGTAGCATCTTAAAAAGTAGAGACATCACCTTGCCAACAAAGATCCGTATAGTTAAAGGCATGGTATTCCCAGTAGTGATGTATGGAAGTGAAAGCTGGACCATAAAGAAGGCTGATTGCCAAAGAATTGATGCTTTTGAATTATGGTGCTGGAGGAGACTCTGGAGAGTCCCATGGACTGCAAGAAGATCAAACCTATGCATTCTTAAGGAAATCAGCCCTGCGTGCTCACTAGAAGGACAGATCCTGAAGCTGAGGCTCCAATACTTTGGCCACCTCATGAGAAGAGAAGACTTCATGGAAAAGACCCTGATGTTGGGAAAGATGGAGGGTACAAGGAGAAGGGGACGACAGAGGACGAGATGGTTGGATGGTGTTCTTGAAGCTACCAGCATGAGTTTGACCAAACTGGGGGAGGCAGTGGAAGACAGAAGTGCCTGGCGTGCTCTGGTCCATGGGGTCACGAAGAGTCGGACACGACTAAACAACAACAAAAGACTAGGCAAATTCATGGAGGATAAGGCTGTGAATGCTACTAACCATGTTCTCCCTTCACTGTGAGTGGCAGTATGCTTCTGAATACCAGATGCTGGAAACCACAGGAAGTAAGAGTGTTATTGTGCTTAGATCCTGCTTGTGGGCTTCACATAGGCACCTGACGGGCCACTGTGAGAACAGGATGCTGGACTAGCAAGTTGTTCTTACCTTTTTTTGTTACACATACCGGTATGTGGAATGAAAAGAAATGTGAGGGGCAGATAATGTAGTAACTTTACAGGTTGTGCATGTAAGCATATTTTTCTGCATAGTCCTTCTAAGTGATGAAGAGGATTTGACCTCTTCTTGGACCCCAGATTTATGCTCAGGTGCAGATTTTCCTATTAGACGAAGCTAGACAGACAAAAAGAACTTGAGAGGTAAAAACCTGAAATACAGCAGCAGGCAGAGTATATTTCTCTGTTAGCCAGAAAAGGGGATATAAGTAAAACTTCTGGAATCCCAGATACTAGGAATGGGGGAGTTATTCAACCAGAAGGTCACATTCTCTTTTGGTGACTTTCCAGGGGGAAAGCAGAGCAATGGATGGGAATTTTATTTTTGTATAGCAGGCTAGCTTATACACACATTCCCCATCCTCCAGCCAATAACACATTCCAGCCAAGCAAGAATATTCAAGGGTTTGTGAGCAAAGTAGGCTTTGTTAGATGTGTGGTATGGAAAGAGGGGTGTGTAGCTGAAGAGACAGCTCTAGACCAGGAAGCGGCAAACTGGAAGGCTACATTTCACTCCCAGACCTGAGGAGCTTCACTCCTGCAATATACTAACGGAAAATCCATTATCCCAATGTGGATCCTCATGCAACAAAAACAGCACCACCCATGAGCTAGAGAGGAGATATCAGCAGACTTGGGTGAACTTATTCTAGTCATTTCAGTGGAAGTTCATGGGCTCTGAATCTGGAAGCTCCCATAGGCATTCTTCTACATCTGGGGCCCCCATCTGCACTATAGACTGAAAGCAATATCATACCACTTTGAATCATAATGGCTTCTGCCAAACAATACCAGTAGGTTGTTAAATGTGTCGATAGTTGTTATGAGACCTCTGTTCCACTAAGACAGCCACAGTTCCCAGATAAACCAACCTATCTTCCTTGGGAACTGTGAGAATAGTAACTCCTTGTGGGGGGGGGGGGGTACAGGGGCCTCCTTGCAGCTCTCAGCACCCCTAACAATCAACACTTCCTATAAATCTTTGGGGGGAGCCATAGGTGTTTAAAGTGGTATGAAACTGCTTTAAATGCATTCGGCAGATGAGCCCATAGTTACAGCCCTTCTTTGTAACACATGGCTCTGCAGCAATGGTCTGTAACCTGGTGCTCCCCCATACCTTGCTGAACAACAATTTCCAGCATTCCGGTGGGGCTGATGGGGGTTGTGGAGGTAACCAGACTGGGGAAGTCTGCTCTGCAGCAATGTAACTTGCCTCATTATCCTTAGGACCTCATTGATTTGTCACTCTCTGCTTCCTCATTTTGTTTCTCTGACCGTATCACCTGACACCTGATCCACTTTAAACTTTTGCAGTTGCCATCTGATTTTGATAGGCAGCAGTGTGCTCCAATGCTAGGCCAGACCTAAAATTCCTTATCGCTATTTCCAGCTCTCTCCTGGATGAGGCTGAATCTATCAGGGCTCAGCTGAGACATGTGCCTCATAAGTGCTATAAGAAGAGAAGAAGCAAAAAACCTTCCTTATCTTTAAGCTTTAATATAATGGATGGTTAATTTAGTCATTCTCTCTGGATGACTGAATTAAACAAGAGAAAGGAGTTGAATCAGTTTTAAGGAACAGGAGATCTTTGCATGCTTGCAAGCACCTGCTTAAGAATTTGAAATAAATCAATATTAAAGGAGAGAAAGAAAAGTGCATTCACTAGACTTCAAATCCACTGTAATGAGACCCTTTCAAGTATTCGTACTGGGAGAGTAGAGTATGGTCAAATGTAGGGCCCAGCTGAAGTGTTCAGCCTAGCGCTGTGCTGACAACGCCTTCATTTTTTCTTTGACACTTCTCCACCAATTAATGGGAAAATAACTTGTATTTTAGAAGTATCAAAGTGGATAGAGAATTTTGGTGCAATTCACATGGGTGGGGTGCTGGGGTTTTGATGTGTTTGCCTTAAGCTTGAGGCTGTCAAGAGGTGTTTGTGAGTGTCCTTTCTTTCATTCTACAATTACAGGTAAGGAATAACCACCTATACCACTCTTGGGCACCTAGCACTGAAAATATGCTAAATAACTAGTGCCCAGAAAAAATCCAAGTAACTTCTCAAGTTCTCTGAGAAGGAGAGAGAAAGAAATGGCATCTTCCTTCACAGGGGAAAAAAATATCCTTTGATAAACTGGACAGGTTTCAGCCCAGCACTAATTCAGGCCACTCATTCCTCACTACATTTGGGGGAAATGCAAAAAAAAGCTCCTGATGTTTTCAAGTGTCGAAATGTGAGTATGATGGTAGCAAAAGTTCAGGTGGAAGTACCTCACAATTAGATGAGGTGTTGGGGGTCATTGCCATCTCCCCCACCCTCACCAAGAAAGTCTCTAGGAATGAAGCTACATCAACACAAAGCCCAGGGATGGTAAAAGCCTCAGGCTTTCCCTATCTGACCCTGGATGGACACCCAACAGGTCACTCCCATGAGCAGCCCTAGTCTGCACCCTCATTGACTGGCTGAAATGTGTCTTTCCATTGTGAAATGCTTGTTAATTTATGTATTTACTGTATAACCCACCTTTCTCCCAATGCAAAGCCCAAGGTACTTCACAGCACAAATTTAAAACAGATACAACAAACACACACACAACAGACAGAAATAATTTTAAGCAATTAAAAATATAACCCTATTAAAAGCAGCCCTGAAAGCACTTACAACCATTAAAAGTACAACACACACCCCACCCCACCTCCACCTCAGTTTGAGGCCAAATGACTGTTGGAACGAAAAAGTCTTTTCCCGCTGGAGAAAGGAAGCAGAGAGTGGGACAGCTTAGCCTTCTGCGGAAGGGTGTGCCACAATTTGGAAGCAGCCCCTGAGAAGACCCCCTTTCACATCCTCACTCAACAGGGCCGAGAAGATGGCAGTACTGAAATACCTCCACAGAAGGTAGGAAAGGCTGCTGGGGATGTTCATTTAGGCAGATATGTTCCTTCAGAATATTGCTCTTGACCACCTGTATGGAGAGATGTCAAAATTGCTGGTTTTTGCATGGCTAGAATGTAGCCTACCAGATCCTTTATTCTACCCAATTTTGCCTGTGCCCTGCCTACCTGCCTGTGGTCCCTGGGAGATTGCCTGTTGTAGCTGAAACCTTTTCCACAAATCCTTCCCACATTGCTGGTTTCCCCTTTGGTTTGCCGTAATCCATATACTTCAGTGGACATACCAACAAATATTCCTCATCTCCCCCCCCCCCCGCCCGTTCTGCCTGAGTCTTACTTCTAAGCAAACTTGCTGTTTGCTGTGCTAATTAGAGCAGCTGCCTTCAGCTGCCTGGTTGAAATCCCAAGAGAAATCATGAAAAGAGGCCAGTGTTTAGAATTTCTTCTTGCTGTCTCTGAGATTTAAAATAAAAGCTTGGTGGCTTAATGAGAAAATAACTGGGTTCATTTTCATGGAGGGAGGGACACATCTTTGCTCTGGAGACATTGTATGAGCTTTTGGTTTAAGACAGACTTAGTCCATATATCCACAGCTGCATTTAAATGCATTTAAAGCTGCATTTTATCAGATCATTGATCCCTCTAGATCAGTATCATGGACTAGCTGTGGCTTTCCAAGGTTTCAGTTGGGGGTATTCCAAGTCATACCTGGAGTTGCCAAGGATTGAACTGTGGATCTTCTTCATGGAAGGCAGATGCTCAGCCAGTGAGCTGTGGTCCTTCAACAGCTCAGAGGTGGGAGACCACACACAACCCCCCACCATTTCCATGGTTCATATCGAGGAGAGAGATCATCTAATTTAATCAATTTAGAGGTGTGTGGGCTCAACATCAGGTATCTTGGCAGGGCCTTGGGCTAATTTCTCTGTTTCTCATATTTCCAGATTTCACTTCTTCTCATTTCCTCGTCACTTTATGATTTATTTATTTTTATTCCACACAGAAATTAATCAGCATTCTAGTATGAATTCTCCCAACCAACACATCTTCTATGCATTTTTACCTAATATACACATTTTTAACAAGCAATCCCCCCAAATATAATGCATTTTTTGTAAGTTATTTTCACAAAGATGTGCATCTTTATGCACCCCCCCATACATATGTTTGTAAGCCTTTTATGACTGGAAAGCTGCACTGAAAAGTTCAGAGAAGTGTGGGTTTTGATAGATAGCTGCATTTTTGTACACATGTAATTGTGGGAAACATGAAGTGGGAAGTTTTGCATTATAATGCAGACTAAGCTGAGTTTCTCTCCCCTCTCCAGGAGAACCTGGGTGACCAGGGAGACCATGATGGGTTAAGTTGCATAGTTAGATAGCGGGACCCATAAGGCTTTCTGCTTGGATGTAGGGGAACAGTAATGTTGTGTGGTGGCTTAGAGACACATCCTTTTCCTGTCACGACATTCTAGGGGGTCCCAGGCAATCCACTTTCAATCAGCAGTACTATTGATTGATGTTTTCTTGTAATCTTCTCAAAAATCTTGCAGGTTGTTGTAGAAATTACGAGGAAGTGTATATAAAGTGTCCTGAATGCTGTTAAAGCTCTCTGCATTTGCTAAGATTCTCTCACACCTTATCTACCCAATCAATCTCTGCACTCTGCAGGTGTGGGCCTCATGCAGGTATTAGGAAGTGCAAAAAAAGAAGTATAGGAAGGAGAAATCCTGGACCCACACTTAGAGCAAGTAGTTTTTGGTGACACAACCCCTGCAGATATTTAAAGTCACAAAGTATGCAGCAAAATAAAGTATGGAAATGCAGACTGTTAGACCTTTAGAATAAGCCATTCCAAGTGAGTTCCAAAATTTCCATCTTTCCCCAGCATAGGAAAAGACCACATATTTGGTAAGTTTTAAAAAATGGTTTACCTACAAATTCTACAAAGATCAGGTTCATGTGCTTTTCCATACACCAGTCAAAAAGGTTGTACCGGCAGTAAAATTTAGCTTAGTTAGAAAGTGGTGAAAGTTCCTAAATTGTTAATGTAGGAACTCAAGAGTGACTGGTGAGAGTGATATGGCTGAGCTGGAGTAACCAGCTCAAACATTTTCACACACTGAGTTTTTCAGGTAGACTGGGAGAAGGGGAACAATAGGCTTGATTACCTGTTTCTTACCATGGTGAGGGGAAGTGGCATAGCTAAGCCTGGCAGAATAGCTTCTTCTATGAAGTTAACCCCTTCATGCATTAATTAGACTTAAGCACGATGGTTATATAATACTGGTTATCCCACGTCTTCTGTACCATGTTGGGAATCAGGCCTTAAGTGTTGTGGAACCTATCCTTTGGAATTCCCATTAAATGTAAGACAGGTACCATCTCTTTTCCCTTTCAGCACCTTATAAAGATCTTCCTCTTTCAACAAGCCTTTTAAGGTAGAGGTCTTCCCCAGGCTGTATCATCACTGGAATTGCTTTTAGATACTTTGGGAGGAAGGGTGAGATACAAATTTCAACAACAACAATGCAGAAAAGCTATTTATTCACTTCAAGCACCTCCTTTTTACAAGCATATGGGAAGGTTAGAATAAAGAGTTGCCCCCTAGATTATTGCTGTGCTCTGTAGGTGAGTGCTTCCTGCAGACAAACTAATCTGACAACTAGCTCAGAAGTCAAGAGGATTTCCCACCCATGGTCAGCACTGCATATGAATTAATCCTCAAATGACAGAAATCATGCTGGGATCCAGTCCCACCCCCCACCCCCATGTTAGAATACAAACCTCAGTGGTCTTTGAAGTGTTAAAATATATTGTTTTTGATGTGAAGAGAAAGGGCCTACTTTTCTTTACTGAATATTTGGTGATATTCTTTCAAAATAATGTGTCAAGAGAAGCCTTGCTTTATGCTGTAAAAACCAGGAGGCTTTGAATGCTTTTGCTAAACACAGTCTTGGATAATGAAGAGAAAAGTACATGGCAGCTTGGGATGAATTATCAGCTGAAATGTAGCTTTCTCGGAGCCTTTAAATATCGCACTCCGTTGCCATGGTAATGCTACTTAACTCAAGTGCTTGCAGCAAGAAAAGGGTTGTAAATGCACCATGTTTTGGGGATGCTGTGGCCACTTAATTGCCGCGGATGTTAACAGGGACATGCCAGTGAAATGTTTGTGATGCTATGTTGAAACCTCAAAGCTTCCTCTTCATATAAATATGGAGAACACACCACAAACTCCATCAGAACTGCACCACTGGTGACCTACAGAAGCAAAGATCCAGGATCATTTTCTAAGCCTCACAAGTAGGCCAGCACCAGCACACAGCATGGTAAACTGTAGCCATGATGGCCAGTAGCGTAGCGTGGGGGGTGCAGGGGGGCCGGCCGCACCGGGCACAACTTCTGGCGGTTAGGGTTAGGGGGCGCAAATCCATGGGTTAGGGGGCGCAAATTACTTGCCTGTGCTGACAACCCACGCTACGCCACTGATGATGGCTATATATAACCTACATGGTTAGAGGCACTTTGCCTCTCTATTCCAGTTACTATGACTCACAAGTGGAGAGAGTGCTGTTATACCCAGGTCCTGCTTGTGGGTTTCTCAAAGACACCTGGTTGGTCACTTTGAGAGCAGGATGCTGGACCAGAAGGGCTGTTGGCCTGATCCAGGAGGGCTATTCTTATGTTCTTAGTGTCAGGCAAGGAAGGGATGGTTGGGAAAATGGTGTGTGTGTGTGCGCGCGCTCTGTCTGAATGAAGTATAGGTTAATGAGTCACAGATCGTGCAAGCCTGCCCTCCATCAAGGACTCAGGCAGGTTATAAAATGAGGTGAGCTGCAATAGTACTAATCAGGGCTGTCTTAAGTATATGCAGCGCCGGGGTGCAAAGATCTGCCCGGCGTGCTCCCCCCCCCCCCAGGTTGCCCATGCAGTCCCAGGTGCACAGGAGGGTGGAGCCGGCTGGCTGCCTCAGCATCTCGCTGGCTCAGTCGCCCCCAAACTCACGGCGCAGATGAGCCTGCCGCAGCACTCCAACCAACAGGTGGGCTCTTCCCCGGACTCAACTCTCAGGCCCTGGACTCTCGGCCTGGCACCCCTGAGAGTCCGGCGCCTGGGTGCCCCACACCCTTGGTGCCTGTGGGTAAGATGGCCTTGGTACTAATACTGGAGTGACTGAGGAGACCAAGGTGCTAATCTCCACATAGCCATAGAACTTGCTTGGGAGACCTCAGCCAAGATTTAATCCTATTTCTGAGCCATTATGGCAAAAGGGGAGAATATATGCCAGCTGTTGTTGTACAGGGTGTTAGGGGAGTAGTAGCACTGGTGGGGGACATGTTGTACTCCATCTCTGGGCCTCACCCTGCACTCAGCTCTCACCTATGCCTCCTAGAAGCTGTCAGCATGTGACAGTGGCCACATCCAGGGAATGACTTGGACTGGCCAGCTAAACCAGCTGAAGGTAACCCATGCATCTCAGACCTCCAGTGAGTTAGGGACTTGCCCTGCATGTGAAGACAGGCTCTGGCGGGCTCAGTGGACATGACCAATAGTGGGTCCAATGGTCAATAAGGCATTTTCTGCATGTGGGGAAGTGAGAGGCTTGTCAACGTGAGAAGGTAGCCCATCCAATGGGAAACTCTGATCCTAATCTTTCACTGCCTTGTGGGATATCTTCAAGAGAAGAAAAGGCTAAGGGGTAAACCCTACAGAAATCTGGAGCAGAGTCCTTAAGACCAGGCAGATGCTGGGGGCAAGCCGGGTACACTTGCCCCAGACATTTGATGGTTAAGCTGTCCAGGCAATGTACCAGGGACTGGCTGCCTAAGACAGTTGGATGGTGCCTCGTACGCCTCCTCCTGGCAGCTCATGCAGCCAAGCTAGTGCCAAACATATTGCTCTGCTTTCCCTTGGACCACATCAGTGAGGCTGAGCCTGCGGTCTTGTTGGCTGGGCAGCCCAGGACTTCTATACACACTGCCCAGACTTGCGCCCCAGGGAGGTCACTTTTGTGCTGCTGACACAGCAGTTTGATTTCACCCCTGGACTCCATTATCTCTCAAGACGGATGGGTGACAGTTGTTGATAAGAGCTCTACTTCCATCACTGCCACAGGTAGAAATAAACAGCTACTCCAAAATATACTGAATGTCACCACCAAGGAGAAGTCATCCTAAAAAAAAAGTCTCCTTAAGAAACGTTGCTGTTCCTCCAGATATACTATCCAGGCTTGCCTCTTCCAAAATCTCAGCCCCTGAGTTTTGAGCTGAATGTTCTTCTTTGAATGCTTTTAGAACAGTGTGCATGAACCATTTGATGCACAGACATGTGATAGGTGACCAGATAGTTAATGAATAGTGGGTGAATGTGACCCAGACTTTTTAATATGATACCAGTTTCTTCTACTTTATTTATGAGAAACCAAAGAAAGTCATTAAAATCTTGATTTGCAATTTAAAATGAAACACACAAACGCACACATAAAGGGAAAGTATCCTCCTCCCAAGATGATTAATACCCATGACTATGGTGAAACCGATGTTAGCTATGCAAGATTACTAAAAAAACAACAACAACCCCGCAATGTATATATTGATGAAGCTATATAGTTTATTGTGATGATCATGTTTTGCATAATATGTTTTCACTCTTTGATTTCAATTAGACAAAGTGGCAGCCTCTTCTGACAACTGTGGAACGCCTCTGGAAACAAACTTCTTGCAATGAACGTTAAATTAGAATATCAGAATGATGTTTCCTTGATCACTTGCAAAAGTTGCTGAAAGGCAAATATTATCAATTAGTACCAAGTTCGGCAGCTTGTCAAAGATGGTGCAGGCACAATTCATACCTTCGTCAACAAGAAAGTTATCCCAATTTAAAGTCTTTGGCAAGTCTGATTCCCCTGTGAACTCTTTCTGAATTAAGCAGGATTTTCCAAATCACTTGTTTCATCAGCTGTAATTGCTGGAGCAAAAGATTTGGGTAGCTAGCAGTAAGGAATGATGAGCAAATCCCTCTCAGCTCTGCGTTAGCTCTCTATTTACCAGCTCTCTCGGAAATCTGTTTCCTGAGAGTTCTTTCCCAGCTCATAATACATACACATGTGTGCTGACCCTGCAAATTATTGCATCCCCCACCCTAAGGAATTGGAGCTTAGTTTTACTTGCCCTGTGATGAAGAGCTGCCTGGATATTTTTTGGGATGGGCAAGTGGGGCTAAGACCTGAAAGTTGCTTGCCATTTACTGTCCAAAGTGATGCTATGATGCGTCTGTTTTTGAGGGAAAAAATGTTGTATTAATTACACATCTAAAAAAAAAAGTATTTATAGGATTTCAGCCTGAGACTTTTTAAAAAAATGAGGTGGGGAACCTCAGTCCCAGGAACTAAATGTGGTACTCAAGCCCTCTCTTTCTGGCCCAATGGGATTCTCTCCAGACTTTCAAACCCAACCCACCAACGTACAGGGGTGTAGTGTGGGGGATGCAGGGGGGCTATGGCCCTGAGCACACAATTTTAAGGAGGTGTAAACCAGGTGCCCTGATGCAGGAATCCCCATCCCACCCTGAGGGCTGCTGGGGCTCTCTAGGTCCCAGAACCCACCTGGGCTCTGGGCTCCTTGAATGGTCACTCAGCCAGCGCCTGCTTGCTTGATTGCTTGGACAGTGAGTGGCCATGGAAAAGAGCAAGGCAGGCATAGTTACTTGAGTAATTATGCCCCTTTGTACTCAGTGGCACTTCTAAATAAACATGCCTGGGGTTGCAGCCTAAGTTAAACAAATTGCCTTATTTACTTCATATTTATATGTTAAAGAAATTCCATTGTGATTCATGAGTGGGAAAATGGGGAAATGTGTATGTTTGAATGGGAAGTTAGCTAAAAATAGATCCCCTCCCCCCCCCCAGCCATGACCCACCTGGTCTATTCGAATGCCACTTCATTGCCTTTTTTTTTAAACGCAGCTTCTTTCAAGAAACTAAAATATGCATAACGAAAGCTTGCTGTTTCTGAGCTATCTTTAAACTACCTCTAGTAGTACTTGGCTTCCTTTCTTAGCGTTTATTGTTAACGGTCCATTTTCTGTATCTTAACATGATTCTTATCTGCACTAGAGTGATGCTCCATGTTTAGTTATTTAACTGCTGGGATAATTTCCTCTAGAAGGGACCCTTATCAAAATGCATAGAATATGCATGGAAATAATGTTTGCCTGGTTCCTGTTATCTACTGATTGATTAACAATTTGTCCAGTAATGGAATGGGTAGTCAGTCGCTTTTTCAAGGCTCTAAGCAATATTGCTTCTGCCGTGCAAGATAGAAAGCTTCCCCCCTTTACACACACAGTAATATTCATACATGCATGTGGTAAACAGTCCACAATTACATTGGCTGATGTCTCATATACTCCAGTTTTAAATGAATTCCTAGCTGCCCTTGAGTTATGATGTTTCTGTACTGTGCAGTCTCATTCTGGTATTGCATGAAGTTGATTCCATAGCAGAGCTGTCCAGTACTGGGAAAGGGTTAAATCTCCCCATCACCCCTCTGGGCTTACAGTGGAAGTTTACAACCTCTCCCTGCACTGCAACGGAGATGAAAAGCAGATTTAGCCACCCACATTTTTCATGCACCAGGAATCTGGTGGTTTCTTTGCCACCACAAATTTGTTCCTACCTAATCTAGCAGCTGGGACGTGGGTGGCGCTGTGGGTTAAACCACAGAGCCTAGGACTTGCTGATCAGAAGGTCAGGGGTTCGAATCCCGGTGACGGGGTGAGCTCCCGTTGCTCAGTCCCAGCTCCTGCCAACCTAGCAGTTCGAAAGCACGTCAAAGTGCAAGTAGATAAATAGGTACCGCTCCAGCGGGAAGGTAAACGGTGTTTCCGTGTGCTGCTCTGATTTGCCAGAAGCGGCTTAGTCATGCTGGCCACATGATCCAGAAGCTGTACGCCAGCTCCCTCAGCCAGTAAAGCGAGATGAGTGCCGCAACCCCAGGGTCGGTCACGACTGGACCTAATGGTCAGGGGTCCCTTTACCTTTTTTAATCTAGCAGCTATTTGGTTCCATAGTCAATTGCCACAAGTGTTGGGGATAGGCTGGTAATGAATTGTCAAAAAGTCCTATGGGATGGAGATCAGAGATTTGAATTAAAGTACCCCAAGTGTTGCATGTGGGCTGGGGAACATCTGAAAGGCCACAGTGTTCCATCATCAGTCTAGACCTTAGTAAAGAAAGTCTTAAATTGTTCTGATTGCAATGGAGCTATAATGGATCAAATACATGAAAGGAAGTCCCATTCATTTAAATGGAGCTTATTTCTACCTACGTGTACTGAGTATTTTGATCTCAAACTGATAAAATGTAACTGTTTTACATTAGCAGAGGATATGAAGCAACAAATATAATAAATCTAAGATGCTTTCTTAACACACACACACACACACATCCCACTGGTACTGCTGGGTCATGCAGTGAAAAATAAGTAGATAATAAATTTTCCAAATGGGATGTAAAGAATGCATTCACTCTCCATGATAGCATAAATATATGACATTGGTATTTAATGTGAAGCCTTTATTATTAGCTCTGCTCTTGCTACACGGAAATAATTGTGCAGATTTATGCTTAAATCCAATCATTATTTTTTGAAAACTCTATTTTTATGTTGTCCATCAATTACTTCCCATCTTTTCATTATCTGATCATTGCCAGGAATGAAAGGAACAGCGGAAGGAAGAGCTCGGAGCCTTTTAATAGATGTTGATTCATCTGGAGAATGCTCAGGTTCCATATCAGAGGCAGCTTTTACTTCAGATTTTAGTCCCCCCACTTAAAATGTCACCAAGTTTCAGAGGAAGAGGAGAGATGCTGAACTTTTCAAAACACATCGTGTTAGCAGTGGCTTCTCAACAGCCCAGGTTTCATTTTATTTTATCTACAGAAAAACACACACATAAAGGACAGTATAATGCCATCAAGACAACCACAGCAAAGAGGTATAAAACCCAAAGGAAATGCGTGCACAAACTTCCTCCCTTTTAAAATAGAAGTGTAACAAAAGCCACTTACATTCAACAGGAGTATAACAAAATGCATGATCAGACATTGTAAAGGATACAGACAATTTTGATTCAGAACTCGGCTTCCCTTTAATGATTGTGGCCCAGTTTTGATGACTACAAGGAGGAACCTAGCTATATTTTCCATGGTTAGCACATGGCATCACGGGGTGCTGCTGCTCACCTGATATCCAGTTACTTCCGTTGCTGCTGCTGCTTACTGGGAGGTTAGAGGAGAAGGGGAGAGCATATGCCATGAAGTCCATGGAGTTGTCATGGAGTGGGTGGGCATATCCCAAATAGGTAGAGGCATAGATCAGGGAGTTAGAGTTAGACAACCCAGAGGAGAGTGGGTTGAGGGAAGCAGCATTAGTGCCTCAAGGAATGTCAGAGCTGGCAGAGGGGCCAGTGATCAGGAGGGTCAGAAGCTGGATCCTGGGAAAGGTTCAAATGGGTTGTCAGAGCAGGGTCCTACCGCTGTGACACCGGACTCCTCTGGTCAGCCCCCTCCAAAGGCCTATTGCCGCCACTGCTGCCAGCCCCTCTTGTCACTCAGTACCTTTCCTTTCTCGCCCTGATCTGGCCACAGTGATCCATGCGACGGTCACCTCCAGGCTTGATTATTGTAACTCGCTCTACGTGGAGCTGCCCTTGAAGCTGACCCAGAAACTCCAGCGGGTGCAGAATGCCGCAGCAAGACTCCTTACGGGGGCCTCGCCATGGGAGCACATTCACCCGGTGCTATACCAGCTGCACTGGCTCCCGGTGGAGTACAGGGTTAGGTTTAAGGTGCTGGTTTTGAGCTTTAAAGACCTATGAGGCCTAGGACCCACGTACCTACAGGACCGCCTCTCCTGGTATGCTCCGTGAAAGACCTTAAGGTCCACAAATGACAACATTTTGGAGGTCCCAGGTTGCAAGGTGGTTAGATTGGTCTCAATTAGGGCCAGGGTCTTTTCAGTACTGGCCCTGACTTGGTGGAATACTCTGTCACAAGAGACTAGGGCCCTGCGGGACTTGACATCTTTCCGCAGGGCCTGCAAGACAGAGCTGTTCCTCCTGGCCTTTGGTTTGGACTCGGTCTGACCCTTATGTTTCCCTCCCCTTATGGTCTTGATTTTAACCTGTATTCCCCCCACCCCCCATTATGCTTTTACTGTAATTTTATTGGTGTTAGTGCCCTGAGCCTGGCTCTGGCCGGGGAGGGCGGGGTATAAATTATTATTATTATTATTATTATTATTATTATTATTATTATTATGAGCCTCTTCTGGGGCAAGCGCCTGAGAACAAGTTGGATACTGAGCTCAGAGGCGGATTTGGGGCAGCACAACCAGTTCCACCACACTGAGCCTAGGGGGCGCTGCAGAGTGTGGTGACTATGTTGTAGTCCAGGGATGTCCAACTCCCAATAGGCTGTTATCTACTCACAGTATAAAAAAACTGGCAGTGATCTACCCATTGTCATTGTTGAGCTTTTTTGGGAAAGGCAAAGTTGTTGACCTTTTTTTAAGGAGCCACCACAGTTGTTTTTTTTTAACCCTTGGGGATCTACCAAAAACACCCCGCAATCTATCAGTAGATCACGATCTACCTATTGGACATGCCTGATTGTAGTGCAGTGCATTGAGGACAAGGGATCTTGGTGATCACTTGTGGCTGAGTAAGATTGTCTTCCATGCAGATGGGTTTTTGGAAGATACCTGTGCGTGAATTTGTTTTATGTGTGGAGATCAGTGCATGCTGATCAACGCACAGTCTTTGCAGAAGGGCTCTATTCTGATGACATGAGTAACATGATGACTGGTAGTCTCTTATCTGCTGCAGCCTTCATCTGCCTTTTCAGCTCTTGTAACATATCACTAGTTATCTTCTGCCTCTTCCGCCATTGAGGACTTCTTGGGTCATTCTTTGTTTAGCTCCTCTCCCCATGACCACTTTGTTTGCCCCTACTGGGGGTACAAGACTCCTGACGGCTTCGCTCACAGGGTTCATAAGAATGTGCAAGTCTACTCACTATGACAAGGTGATGATCTGGCGAGTGGGACTCAGTGTGTGCTGAGCTAGCACCCCATTGCCAAGGGCAAAGAGATGCCAGTGCCAACAGGAACAAGCTTCACAGGCCCCACCCACTCACAGAAACACCTATTTGCTTGCCCAAAGCAGAAACACCTACTAGTTGCCACGTTAAGGCTTTGGTATGGCCCACTCTTCAAAGGGAAGAGGCAGGGTGTGTGCAGCTTCTTGGATCAATGTTGCAGCTTACACTTAGCCATGCACTTCACCTGCTGTGCCTTTAACCTTGTCTATGTACCACTCAGATTTGTACATTAAAGAGTTTTTCAGAAATGGAAACTCAAGTTCTTCATCCATCAGTAAAGGCCAAGACAAGGTTGGTACTGGGAAAATGTACTGGTGGGGACAATTTGGCACTCCCACTGGTGTCTTTGCAGTTTGTTGACCTTGTTGCGACCTTGCTCCTCTCCCTCCCTGAAGGCAGCAGCAATGTGGAGGTCAGGTGAGTGGCAACATCCCTCCCACCATATGCTACTGACAGAAAACATAGCCAACTTTCTCATTGCAGTCAAGCTCATTGTTCCACAACAGAAGAACAACAGCTCCTATTTGATTTTCAATTAAGGTAAGACACCAACCTCCATAAAACACATGCAGATTTTGCAGCCCACCTCAAGTTAACAGCAATCTCCCATTTTTGTGGGAGGGAAGGAATGGCCTTGCAGAAGTGTGTGAGTTTCTGTGCAGTTTCAATATTTATCATACTTCTGAATAACAGTTGCTGGGGGAGGTGATATTGCGGGCAGGGCTGTTGCCATCTTGCTATGTTTGTGGGCTTCCCAAAGGTGATTGCAGGAAACAATATGAATCTTCTGTCTGAGTCAGGCAGCACTTGTCTTAGTTTGTGACACATCTGTGGTTGTTTATTTATTTATCAAGGTTTAAACACCACTTGATCACAAAATATCTCTAA